>NC_142772.1:13597598-13792598 GCF_988280905.1 Pimephales promelas | reverse complement strand
CCCAGGATAAAAATATAGAGAATGTATTTTTCGCTTAGCCCCATCATGGAACACCACTATTACATAACTGAAGACTTTATACTTTTGTTGGATGAAACAAATTAAAATAGCATGCGTTTTAATGTGTCTGACAGAGTTGACAAATTAAGCGATGAAGTGAATTAATGTACATTTTTGAAAAAAACATTTTTAGAAAAAAAAAGAGTTTCATCTCAAGGTTTATTTGGAGTTCCATTTGGTTTCTGTGACAGCATGAAAAGGGTTTCCTCGGTTTTTGGTTGCTTAATTTGAGAAAATACAGACCAGCTGAAATTATAAACAGAGAGACAGTGGACATTTCTGTAAAACCACTACATCAAATTAAGTGGTTAAATCATTAAAACAATAAAGGGATAGACCATTTTATTTTTATTTTTCATGAATCACACAGAATTTAGCCAAGAACAGTAATGGGACCAAGCAACACAGTGTTGGACTCTGTTGTATCTGAAAGGAGAAAAATCAGTTTGTCAGAGCCAACATTCATAGTATTCAATGAAAGGAGCAAAGACGTGAAATGTAGAAAATATGAGTTTTTCATGGTTTTTATGGTTGTGCAAAGTGTATGCGGAAAGAGGCGCATATTCCACTGCTTCTTGAAAGTTATGATGGTCTCAAAAGAAAACTGAAGTAACATGGTACTGTCTTTTGTTGGCATGATGTGGCCTAGGTTAAAGCTTACCTCTACTGACTGACCTTTTTGGTAGTCTACTCCCTTTGCCAATATGTTTCTGGTTGATTACATCACAAGTATTCTCACAGCATTCACAAACCTCATCCTTACCTACTGGGGTTCCCTTGTAACAAACGTAAATTGGAAGAAGGCCTGGCTTTTGCCTATAAATTTTGTGTGTCCAACAAAGTTAAAGAAATTCATTATAAGATCCTTCATAAGATCTACCCTGTTAACTCTTCTATTGCTAAATATTCTGATATTGATGATACTTGCTCCTTCTGTGGTTTTGTTGAGGAAACAACTGCCCATTTATTTTGTGAATGTAATGTAACCAATAGATTTTGGACTAAATTAAGTTCTTTTGTTTTTAGCCCTACAAATACGACCCACACTTTCACTCTCAAAGAGGTTATTTTTTATTATGAAAATCCAAAGTTGCTTTCCCTTGAGTATGTTGTTAACTTCTTTATCTTGTATGCAAAATTCTTCATCCATAAGCAAAAATGGCTTAAATCTCCTTTGAGCTTTCCTCTTTTTCTTGCTGATTTTGACTCTTTTATTTCGTCCCTAGACTTATAAATAACAAGAAAAGTGAACAATTTTTGATGTATTTTGATGATTTATTCAAAGACATGACTTGGCATTAAATTATGCTTTTCTTGTTTTATGTTTTACATAATTTGATGTATGCATACCCAGGATGCTTATTTTCTGTTAGGTACTATTGTCTGTTTGTTTGTACACCTTGCCTTACTTCCCTGTGTTTTTTTTTTTGTATAAGTTCTGCAATAAAAAAAAAAAAAAAAACCTCATCCTTACCATCCACACTGAGCCACCTTCAGAAAGCAACATGTTAACTTGACATCAAATGTTGTCTTATGCAAATACTTTGTTTCAAACAATTATATTTGGAATTTTAGTTTTCTTATACCCTTAGGGTAACATAAAAAAAAAAAAAACACTCATACCCATTTCCAGAATAGGTACAGGCCTTGTTCATGATATTCAACTCCATTTCAACAATCTTCAGATGGCATGTAATATAGACCTATAGAGTAAAGATGTATTTGTGTTCATTTAGAATACTTTTTTTTTAATCCAAAGCAACATACAAATGAGAAGGTCATACTTCTCTCAAAATACTGTTCTAGAACACTGAAGAGTGAAATGTTTCAGTTTATATGGGACTCACAGCATTACGGTGGTTTTCGTGGAAACGGAAAGCATCCATCTGCATCTGAAGAACATGATTTAGTTTTCTGGGCATGAAACGGGCACTAGAGTCTGGCACTATAGAGTCGACAAGACATCTACCACATAAGGGAAAGAAATTCCATTTGTTAACATTTAAATACCAATACTAGTTAATCATGTCATAAGAAAAATTATCAGGGTGGCATTTAGTTTTAAAATTTTACAGCACCCCATGAGTGGTAATATTTCAAAGCACATGTACAATGCAGTTAAATTCAAACAGATACAACCATTCCAAACATAAAATGTTGAATGATTAGTTCATTAATTATTATAATGTTAGACTTAGAATGTTTTTATTTGCCAAAGATATGTGTAAATTTGTTTTATTTGCCAAAGATATGTGTCAATTTGCTTATGATTTCATTATCTTGTTTTCATTGCACTGGAATCCCAAATCACAACTGACCCATGGTTCTGAACGAACACGTAGCGTGGCACTGATGCGGCATTAGGCTCCAGAGTGACCACACAACTGTCCATTACTAATCTGATGGCAGCATGCTCAGCCTTCAAGAAAGAAGCCTGGATATTCATCACTTCCCCAAGGTGGTACACATAGGATGACCTTTTAGTCCTCCAATCATCTAAGAAGAAAGGGGGGAATAAATAAACAGGGTAAACCCACGTTTTAAATGTCATTTAATCCTAAACATACCATTCATAAGATGGAAGGAAAAACCAATCAATTCCAGAGCTGAGGTGGTAGGCCAGGAAGACTTCATATCAATACTGCTTACAAAGTGGGTCCTGAGATATACACGGTGGCAAATATACAGTAGGAAGGCAGCAAGCCAGCAGAAATGAAAAGGTATAAATGATTATAACCATACAGATAAAGTCCATACCTTTTGTAGCGACATTCAATAGGAATAGAAGCGGTGCTTGTCCTTACAATACCAAAGCTGTTCTGCATAGCGGTGTAGATCAATTGGTTTGAATAAACCAAATGATCTCCATCAATCTATAAATTAAATTATATTAAATAATGAATAAACAGTCTTTTTCTTGACATACACTGACAATCTGACTTAAAATTCAACAATATTATTGATCTGCTTCCATTAACACCATTATATGAGAACTGAATAGAATAACTCATTATATGAGATGGCATTACCCAGGCCAGAGTAGCAGTGTAGAGTAATTAAATTAATTATCTTTTTTGCAACAGAAAAGAACTTTCACTAAACTTAAGCAGGACTATGACACTATTTTCTTCTAGCTCTGCAGTACAGCCAAAACTAACTTGGTTGTGTTATTTTCCTATTATCATTGTAAAGTTGCTTTGAAACAATCTGTATTGTAAAAAGTGCTACATAAATAAAGGTGACGACTTGATAGAAAAGCACATTATAAATAAAATGTATTATTTACTTAATCCCCCTCAAAAAAGAACATTTGGATCAGAACAAAACAAAAGAACTCTTACATATCGATAATTCAGAGCCACACTGGTGCACATCTACTTTAATCACATATTCAGTATCACTGTACTGAGAGGCTTTGCAGCTCTCGGTTGAGCACGGTTGACCGAGGCTAAACTCTTCAGCAGTGACATGACGGCCGTTGGAGTGAAGGTCGGCTCTGATGAGCACAATCATGCTTTGCTCAGTGCAAAGCACCTGCACAGGTGCAACTCTGCTCAAAGGCATGTCATTACTATTATCTGTAGGATCCTCATTCGGTAAAGATAAGACTTTGTACTGTCTAGAATCTGGCCCTATCATCGGACCTTCCTTTAAATTACGAATGGCGCCTGCAACACATATACTTAATATAACTATATTGTCCCTACAAGTTTACCATATGGCATTGTTGTGGCTGGAAAAACCTGCATACAAGCAAAGCAGGAATTCTCATTTAGGTGTAGTTTAAGGGAGCCTATTTATTCAATTATGCAGTTGTTCTTAATTGATAATTAATTTTGATTCAACACAGTAATCTTTTGAATTCATTCACTAAAAAAACAATTTAGTGACTCTTTCTGCAGGTTTAGGACCAGCGTAGGCAACATGTTAGGCTACTGTTTTTATATGGCAGAAACAAGTGCACTGAAAAAAGAGATTTTTTTTTTTTGCTGCCTGTTCAAATTAAAAAGAACTAAAGCAACACAATTGCTATACACTTTGTTCTACGTTAAATCCATTGTTATTATGGTGATCCACTTAAATGTTAAAAAGCACCTCACTGCCAATGACTTATGTTGCCAAACTCAGCCAATAAAACATATATGCATTGCTCAATCATTCTTTTTATTGATAATTGCTATTTTAATCATTTTTGAATAATGACTAGGACAGTCTTTACTATAACCCATGGAATAATATCTACCACATGCATTATTCCCCAAAACAATTCCCTTTGAGTGGTAGCCTGAACAATATTTGCAATTAACAGGCATTTTCAGAACTAATTTAAACACACCAACTTTATCTAGTATGCAGCAAAAACCTTAGTTGGTGTATCAGGATTTAAAACAAGGTCTTTGTAGCTTTAATTTTAATAAAAAGCATTTAAAACACCAACACAAATAATCATGAGTGTTTCCATTTCTTTTATTCCATAAAAAAGAAGCAGACAATGAATGAAAACAAGTGGTGAAATAAAGGGTGAAACCGCTCATGTCTTGTTTCCTGCTTGTGTGCTTTGTGAACTAGATTTTCCTCCACCTCCGTTCATTTAATCTTTGTCAGCATTCATGTCCTTCAGTTTAGAAGTTCAGAATCCTTAGGAGGGTGATATGTCAGCTGGCTCCTCTTCTGGTAGGGAAGGGCTTATACCCAATGTATGCAGTCCAGAGTCTTCCTCATTCGAGGATCGAGTTTTGAAGAGTTCCTTAAAACCTACAAGATAGAATCAACTATTCCATGAGCAAACATAAGTACCCCATCAAACAATGTTTCAATAAACAGAAATACTATGCCATTTTTATACCTTCTTTTGGCAAAATTCTAGTCTTCCACATGCCTTGATCAGACTCTTTTGTCTCTCCTCTGCTCTCTTCATAGTCATGGTCTTCATCTTCACCGTCATAATCTTCATCTTCACTGTCATATTCACCATCCTCTTCCAGCTTTTCGGATTCTGGTTCACTTTCTGTAATACTGGGTTGTTCAGTGGGTTCCCATGAAGGTGAAGGAGTTACACCACCCACTTGGTCTGTTGGAGACTTTATTTTAGTCAAGTCATCTTCATTTATATAGCACTTTTAACTTTGTAGATTGTTCCAAAGTGGTTTTAAAATTCCTATTATCACTGTAAAGTAACAGAGATTGTTTTGGTTTTATGGCAGCTCTAGAATAAAATTGTCCAGCTAAAGTTAGTTTTGATTGATTCACTTCTGTCGCAACGATCATTAGTTATTAAAGGGGTGGTTTACTGCTTTTTTTCTTTGCATGATTGTGTTTATGGGGTGCAATATAACATGTATTTGTGGTTTTTCTTTAAAAAAAAAAAAAAAGGTTGTTGCCCAACAACTGCTGTCTCTGGTTTTAAAGTTGGAACTGCTTCATGTTTTAATAACAGTTTCTTGTTGAATCAGGCATTGAATTCGTGGAGATTCTGGAAGCTGTTTTTCGTAAATGCGCAGCACAGAGAGCTAAATTAAGATTGTAATTTCCAGGAATATAATCAAACATAAATTGTATCCATTGATGACGAGCTACAGCATCCGTGGGAAACCCAAACACAGAAAACCTGACAGCTGGGTGAACATAACACACTTTTTTGCATATTACGGAGGGAGGGTTGATGCGAATGTATGTCAACCACCACAATCAACCACCCCTTTAACTTAAGGGCCGCTAACACGACACCGCTTTAACAGAAAAGTTCTCTATGCAAACTTTAAAAAAAACGCGAACCTGAGAGAATGCTGATGGCGTGCACATGCGCATTAAGAGTTCCTTCTATAGATATGCGTGTTTTTAGGCTGCAGATTTCAGCAGTTATAAGCATTTTAACTGCAATAACCTTTAACTAAATTACCATGTTAATACTGATGAGGTTACAAAAAATTTTAAATAAAAAAGGCCTCATTTATGAAACTTTGTGCATAAAATGGACCAAAAACTGTCATCTGGACTTACAAATTACTACAAAGGTTTCGTAAACTTTAGATTACGGTGTTTAATGAATTCGAATCATTTTTAAAAATGCATGCACACTTCCAAAGACTATCCCAGCCCATGAAACTATGCGAATCATGTGCACATTTAACTATTTGGTTAAGTAATTTTGTTATATTTTATGGTAATGTTATGTCACCAGTTTGCCAAAATAACAAAACATAGATATTTTATGTACCATTTACATGTAAATGGGAGCAGGTGTAAATATTGTGGTACCAACTAAAGCTTTTAAAATAAAGATTAATGAACCCAAAAATTTACACTAGAATGGCCTTGCGAACAATTTATACAAATTTATTCTGCTCATGTTTAATGAATAAGGCCCAATGCCTAAATAGCAGTTTGCAATCAGTTCACATTTTCCAATTGTAGGCATAGGTCATTTCAAAGGCAGTGACAAAAAAAAAAGGAAACCCATCTTCAAATATACTAGTTTAAGTTTTGACTTCTGTTTAAGAAAAAAAGAGAAAAAAAGAAAAAGAAAAAAGACCTACTGTGTGTCCTAGTTATTCCTAGTTTTTGACCCAATTAAAGAGATTGTAACGTATTGAATACAAACCCATCTCAGCAGTGACACCATTCTTCCATAGGCTACTATGAGGCATCGGTTTCTTATCTTTACTGAGAGAAGGGAGAGGAGGAACACCCTCCTTCACTCTAGGAGGAGCCAGAAATCCCATTTTGCTTTTCTTTGGAAAGATGGTCAATGGACCCACTGTTTTCTCTAGTTCCCACCCTATTGACACAGAGCCACATTTTTCAAAATGGTTAGTACAAATATGCTTGTCTGCAGTTTTAATGTCAAAATATCAATCAATATCTTTAAAACACACAGTTTAAATGACTTGCTTTTTAGGATAAATTACACAAAGACAATCACCAGACCCACTTACCCACTGAACCAATTCCCTCATCCTCCTCCTGTGGAATAATTAATTTCCTCCAAGAGGGAATATGCTCACTATCTGTTAGCAAGGAATTTAAATAACTTCCAGAACCCTCTTGAATTCTGGGCTGGAATTTGTTGGGCTTTGGGGAAGATGAGTTCTGGTCTGATCTGGGAGCAGGAGGTGGCCCAGATTGTTGCAGTGTGGATTGGAAGGATGGAGCATACTCTTTTGTTCCTTGGCAGCTATAACAAGCCCAGTCATCTCCATCTGCAGCCTTCCAGCTTGTAGATTAAAGAGGGGAGTGAGAGAAACTTAAGGTTGGTTGCCCAAAGAAACAATATTGAAGAAAATACAGTTTACATGGCAAGATGTAAAACTTTACTAGACAAAAGAAAAAAGGGGAGGGAAAAGAGAAAGCAAAGCTTTACACCTTCCATCGATAAAGGAGCATGCTTTATGAAAGGGGTTAACTGCATCCATTACAGGGTAAGCTTGAAGATTACAGGTGATGTACATCTGCACGACAAAATGAGAAGAATGTTAATTTGAACTCAAATGGAACCACTGACATCAGAATTCAATGTGTACAACAACCCCACTTTTTGTTTTTCCATCCAATATTATTAAACCAAGCAAAAATAACAAACCCTCCATCACCATTTCATAATGTTTTGAGCCTGAGAACATGTTTTCATGGGAATACACTATATGCACCTCTGGCCTCATCTCTTGGTGGAACTTGAAGGCATCCAGCTGGAGTTGAAGTTTGTCATTTTGGATTCTGGGCAGGAAACGTGACTTTGACCCGGTTATCGGTCCATCCATCAGACAACTAATTGGAGAGGGGGAAAATTAAAGTGTACTTATCTGTGATTAGCCAAATATTATTTCCTAAACATTTCCTTTCATTTGCAGTACAAGACATTAGAGATATACTAATAATGACTTTTTATGACCGATACCGATTATTTGCATGTTTATGTGCCTGATAACCAGATATATATTTGTTTTCTACAGTTAAAACAGTTTTGTTTTGTTCAGTGCTGTTCCAACACGTTTCTACCCTGTAAATTCTGTAAATTCTTACATACATAAAACACTTCTACATCAATAAATAAAGGGGTCCAAAAGGGTGTAAAAAAGTGCACCATCACTAAAATGTCAAAAAAACAAAACAACCTTTGGTCATGGTAACAAATGACAGGTGAGTCTAATCAACTAGTTTGAAAAGGTTTGTTTTTAGTAGAATAAAGAGTGAAAAGGAATATTAGTACACATACATTTGTTGATGTATTCACTGTTTTATTTTTCTGACAGTTCATCTCACCTGTCACGCTATCTGAAGTTTTTTCTGCATTTTACGCCAGGTCTTAATTACTGTAGGCTCGAAATGACAAGATGTGAAGTCTCTATGGCACCACTATGGCTGTGTCTGAAATCACCCCATACCCTTAAATAGGGCACTACTTGAAGGGACAGACATTTGTAGTGGCGTCCAAAACCATAGTGGATGATCGAGTGCACTCATTCAATTCCACAATAACGTATAAAACCGATGTACGCTCAAAGGCTAGAGAACAACTTAATTATGCACTGCAAGTCGCACACTACGAGTCGCAAACACAATTCCCATTATACAAAATACAAATACAAAATACTGTGTGGAAAAATGTATTTAAATACAAATACAGTATTTTGTATTTTGAAAATACAGAAAATACATGTGAAATTGGCGATTCAGTGCAGTCATCCCTAGGCTGAAATCTATCTGGGCCTATTCTGAACACCAGCAAATATTTAGATGTGTGCAACTACTTAGAAACTTTCGTTTTTATTTTATATACCTCTTCCCTTCCCCAGCCCTGTAGGAAATACAAAACTACAAAAAAACAAAACAAATTTCAAACATCTTTTACTATGTTTGATCACCATCATTACCTCGCACTCAGTAACAAGAACTCAATAAGACAAAGTAAATTATATTTGATGGTGTACTCCTCCAGGTGGTGTACCTATGTGTATCAGACATCCATCTATTCGATACCCTTTAGCAACACCAGCTTTTCAAAAAGTTTGGGTTTAAGGCGTCGTCTGTGTGGCCTATTGCAAGCGCTCTACAGGAGCTGAAGAGGGAATAATTGTGTTGAACCTCACAAACAGTCTAATAACTGGATACTGGTTCAAGATGTCCAAATCCTTCCTCTGATGTTCTAGGATTCTGGCTCAAAGTATTTTGAGTATTTTGAAAATACAAAAATACTTATCTTAAATGTTTTTAAATACAAATTACATTCGATTTTTCCCAAAGGCTTTAAAATACAAAATAGTATTTTGTATTTCAAATACGTATATCTGAAATACTGCCCATCCCTGGGTGTTGATAATAGGTGTGTTCAACTTGAAGGGGTGCTGCACAGACCAATCTGTGTATGACAAAGTACCATATGCTTTTGAATCGCTCACGGTTCTTTGTCATCGCAACTTCAAGTCGAACACACCTGCTATCAACGCCTAAATGAATCTGCAGCGGTCAGGTGGTATAGTAGTCACGTGGTACAAGTAGGTTATCGACCCTGGAAACAAGGTACAAAATTTTGGTACAAAATTCTCATCTTACAAGCTGTAATTAGGAGCTCTACAGTGATGACCTCTACAAATTTTATCTCATAATTACAACATGGGGTGAACAATGAAATACCTTCTGACAGAGCGCTGTTTTATGCATTTACAAAGAACTTCTTACAGAGAAAGATTAATACATTGCTTCATAATTACAGCTAAGTAAAGGTTATATAGTCAATGTTAATTTAGGGAACCCACGTCTGATAAGGGCATTCGAGCCTAAACGACTTTGAGACTAATCATCGGAAATGTCCTACTTTCCACTTCTGAAGGTGTGATTAAGAGCACGATGCATTCAAGTGCTGTGTTGTTTGAAATAACAGGAACCATGGAGGTTTAATCAAATTTAACCTGGCCAATTAATTGGGAAAATCTCATTTAAGGAATGTAACCTCATTCATTGACAACCAAATCTATATTCAGTTGGCTATTTTGGAATTTCAGACAAATACAAGCTATTTTCGCTGTGTATAACATACCATACACTTCAAATGATTAATACACGAAAATATACACTATTTTAAAGACAAGGTAATGTAACGGTTGAGGAAAAAACTGATTAAGTAAAAAAAAAAAAAAAAAAAAAAAAAAAAAAAAAAAATCCAGCAGCAATCGTTCTCCCCTCCGCTGTGTTTAAAGTTTGTGGCCAGCCCATCTCAGGAACTTATGCTGCCTTCACGTGCAATCAGAAATTTCCTACTTTTCCACTTCTGAAGTCGTGATTACAAGCTCATCACATTCAAGTCCATTGTTGTTGGGAATAAAACAGGAATAAATGGAGAACACAGACTGGCGGCGTGCACTGGTTGTTTTCATGCCGAGCATTCGATTTAGAGTAGTATTCTTGAAGATATATACGTATATTATAACAAGTGTTTTTGCTCTGTTTGATGTTCTTTACTGGAACCTGGTACTGATACCCGTCAATAGTGAGCTAAAGAATTAACACTAGTGGGATATACAGTAGGATTATAGTGGTACCCAGGGTGTTCTTGCTCAGGCTTCATGGAACAACTTTGCCTGACATGCACTGTATGCAGGGCCACTTTACAGCATACGGTCCATGAGTGCTGTCCTATGCAGGGCCACTTTAATTGAAAAAAACAGTAATTGGATTACTGTTACTTCCCCGTAAACAGGCTGCTACTGTGTTAGTTAACCGGGATTTTGTTTAGTGAGACTGTCTCGTGACACGAGTTGTGCGTGAATAATGATGTATGAGTGCCGTGACATCAGTGAGAGACGACTAGAGCGCGGGAGAGACCAGCAGAGCTGCAAAATCACACACTGGCCATGAGATATGGAATGCCAAAACTGACTTAATTAAAAATAAATATATACATAAATATATGAAGAAATGTAAAAGCAAAAATACATAAATATAAAAAAGAAAATGTAAAAAAGTACAAATGAGTATTTTTAATTTTATTCCCATATTTATGTATAATAGTATTTTTTCACACATTTATTTATACATATATTTATTCATTTATTTATTCATTTTCACTTAATTTTTTTCCACATTTATGTATTTATGCTTTTAATGTCTACATTTATTTATTTCCACATTTATTTATTCCGACATTTCTTTCTCCGTATGCTAATGAGGGGGCCGTGTTTTAACAATCGACCTCAGAGTGGCAGTGCTGAAGCTTTGAGGCCACAATGACACCTTGTGATGTGTGACCAAATGAAATTGGGTAGGCTAACACCTATTTTTTTAGTCTATGGTTAACACACATAGTACACATGAACAGAAACTGCACTTCAACGGGTCTGATAGCAGATACTTGGACATGAAAGCGCATTAAAGTATCCACTATTAATAACAATGTAAATGCGGTGGATGGGGCTGATAGCTTGCGTTTGGCTTGCGTTTATTGTCGACGACTCGCACACCAGCGCAGAGAGAAACCATCACATATTTCACTGACTCCCACGCAAGCATATTGATCAATGAGTTTGAAACGCGACTCAATACCACAGGGATTAAAGTGAAAAAAATTCTTCTGACTGAAATTTTTTTCAGGCCAAGTCATATTCCTGTAACTTTATTTAAATAGTCGAGACCAATAGCGTTTTAAGGGGAGATGTTTAAAACCGATCTAATATTGCCAGTTTGCGCAATTTAAAAGCTATTTAAATCTATGAAAAAACAATTACTTATCTTGACAAATAATCAACCATATACATAACTTTTCAGTGCATGTTCTTATTTATCTTATGAGACCAAACAATGCTAAACTATATTAATATATTGTTTGTGCCATGGCAAATTGTTTTGGCTGAGGGCAAAGTGAAGTTTTATAACTTTATTATGTAGGCTATTTAACTTTGACTTTGTAGCCTATAAGAGAGCTGACTTATGTTTAACAGAATTGTTTGCTTTATTTCTCATTGTATAGCTTATTATAGCCTACCTATTAGGCTACTTATACTTTTGAACGGGATATTAGCATTAAAACTGACATTTAACAAAAAAGAGACATGGTTGTGTAATTTTATATATTCTAAAATATATAAAATATTATATTACTATGCATTCTCTTCACTGAATGTGTACACATAATACAATAAAACGATACAACCCTGTCTGTTTGTTAAATGTCAGTTTTAGTGATAAATAATTTTTATATTTTTAAAATGAAAACAAAAAGAAGCAGGTTTGTGTTTTAGCTATATTTCGTGTTGTTATAAATATATGATAATCAATGTGCGTTGCCTGAACCACATTTGTGTGGCCATTTATATGTTTATGATAATAATTATGTTCATTTATAAATGAAAAAAGGCACAGTGGTGTTGATGAAAAAAGGCAGAGTTGATAACCGGAGTAGCCGCGTGCTGAGTGAAGGGCCTTTCACACAGGACGCGGAATGCGCTGCCCTTGACGTGATCAAGAACGCGCTCTTAGCAGTGTCCTCTCGTCCTCAGGAGTTTGTTCTCCCGAGTCGAACTTGGCAAGTCCGAACTACCAAGGACGCGAGTCCGAAGTTTGCGTACTTGGTATTGAGAAACGACCAATATTGACCAGCGTTCTGTTTTCTATCATGGGACCGCAGCAAACGAGCTGTAGCCTCGCCTGACAAGATTGAGTGAACAGGGTCCAGGTAGCACTTTTTCCGTGAGCGGGAATTGAAAAACCGGAGTGGACCATGAGCAAAGTGATTACAGAATGCTTAGAGTGGAGAGAGGAACGTGCTTTCGCTCCACTCCAGGCTTCATCACATCCCCCTCAGCAGGGTGAATACGCATCATCTTTCCTTAATTTAAGACCTATTCATACTAAAATTAAGACATTTATCACACTGCGAAATGAAAGCCTATTTACGTCCTTAAAATAATGAAAAGTTAATTTAAGACATAAGGACAGACGGGAACCCTGCAATTGACGGATATCCGTCACAGACTCGCTGCAATTAACGGAAATTCGTCGTAGCGACGGAGAACTTTAATCCCTGATACCATAGACAGTAAAAGAAATGGACAGAGCCATCTCATTGGAACTCCATTGAGACGATTGAAGCCCGTTTTGGGCGATTTTTTTGCACTTCCGTCCATGACGCGCAGACTCAAACAGAGCTTGACGACGTAGATGTGACGAGAGCAAACCGTCTGTCTTCAAGTGCTGTGGCATGGGAAATCTGAATCATTCCCTTCCGAAACTTGCAGAGGCGGTGAGAGTGTGATTAGGAGCCGTCCATGAGCTAGGAGCAGGGGCCTCATTTATAAATGTTGCGTACGCACAAAAGAAGGCGTACGCCGCTCTCTACGCAATAGTTGGTATTTATAAAAAATAAACTTGACGGTAAAATGTGCGGTCCTCCACGCAAGCTCTGACCCAGGCGTACGCACAAAAACAGGTGAAATGAGAAATGGCGACACCGTCAGCAGTTGGAAAAAACATGTGAATGGTTTCACACACATTCACGTGTTTTTTTCAACTGCCGAGGGTGTACGGTCTACGTAGACGGTTGTGTAAAATAAATGGAAATACTGCCTCTCATAAATAACACGAAGACTTCACAAAGCAAGCCTACAATAAACAATAAACAATTAACAGCCTACACGAACACCCGTTTGATCGATCTGTACAGTAACAGAAATCCAAATTAACACATATTTCCAAAAAGAAAGTGAAATATTTTCTGCTATAATACATGCAATTCATCCTCATAAATAAGATGGTAAACAGAACGAAATAATGTACAAAACTGATATTCTCGCCAATATGTCCGTCTAACGGTGCAGATATAGGCAAGCAATTAGATAGTCTGTCAGATAGATAGATAATTAGGGAGATATATAGATAGATCGATAAATATATATATTATTTGTCCACTGGGGAAAGTTGTTTTCATAGCAAAAACGTCGTCATCAGCTACGGAATCGTGGTATTCGTGCATATTTTGTTTTATTTTTGATAAAATAACGCATGACGTGTCTCAACCATTCAGAAAGCTGCAAGAAATTATATTTGCGCTGAACTATTTCCCATTTCCAAGTAGATTATAACCGACATCCGTAGCTTGTCAGATGCAGAATTAAATAGATGTAAATAAAATGCCCCATCACAATGCGTAATGTCGCACAATGGCTGATATTGCACTCTTAGAAGATGTGGCGATTAAATGGAAGGATTCGGAGTGAACGCATCATCTTCACAACAAAAGGTGTGGGAAAAAATATATTATTTATTCAAGAATTCTCTCATTATGCAGTTTATTTCAGTTAGGACAGTCTTGATTTCGCCCAACTCCTTGGCCACCTCTCTAATTGAATTAAGCTTTTTTGCCTCGACTTTGATGTCCGACCATTTCTTTTTTATTTCGGCCACAGTCCGAGGTTGAGGCTACAGCGCGGCGTCTACCTTTTGCCACTCAAGTGCCTTTTTGGAGTTATGCACAATGTGTCCTCCAAACAACATTTTTCTCCTCTTCTCCACCTCGCCAACGATAACTTTCTAATTCTACTTCACACTGAATGAAGTTACGTTTTTTTTTTTATTCCTCTCTGTGTTTGCCATGATTTCGCAATTCATGAATATTAACTTTTGGGCGTTTCACGGACTATTTATGGGCAACTATGGGCGTGACATGAAACCGCAAATGCTGCGCTACATTTAGAATTGATTGTGATTTATTAAGGGAAAAATGCGTAGGATGTGCGTGCGCACGGTTTTATAAATCCGAATATTTCTGTGCGTACGCACGTCCTATGTTTCATCCGTACGCCACTTCTGACGCAAATCCTACGCAAAGTTTTATAAATGAGGCCCCAGGAGACACTTTTGCTAGGTATACTGATTAATTATTTTGTCATTTTGCCTCCACGTTTCCCCGATTGTGCGCAAGCTTCTCCTCCTGTCCATACGGTAATCTCTCTACTATGCGACAGAGAGTCGCGTGGATATGACGCAATCGTTAGCCTACTTTCACTAAAACTGCTTCTACGGGGCCACAACATAAGCTACAAGGTAGCCTTTTATACATTGTTGTGTTTCTTTAGAAATAAATAAAGGACAAATGGGGTCTTCAAACACCTCAGATGTAAAGTTATTCACTGTCAAAGTGACGCCAAAATGAATGGAGAGTCAATGGGAATGCTAACTCAAGTGAAGTTCTGCTACAAGATGTCAGCTCCCACGAGGCTTCAACTTCCGGTCGATGGATTACCCCCTTGCGCAATATTTACATTCGCACATTTGCATTACAACATTTACATTCGCGTTTCCTAATTTCGTATGCATAACAGGTGACAATTCAAATGCTTAAAACGCAACCCATATTTAGATGCTGCTCCTAGACATTGATAAATCACAAGTCACCAATTTTGAATTATTCTTAAATCAAACAAAAGGGGCATGTAAACGCAGTGAGCCACGCATCTCACGCCATGCATTCTGTATTAAAGGGGTCATGAACTGGCTTTTTAAAGTTTATTATATTGTTGTCTGAGGTCAACTTATTCATTTTGATGTTTTTGAATGCAAAAACCAAGCGAACGTTATAAGTAATAGGCTATTTTGTACCAAGGTTGTGAGCCTACCTAAAAAACAGTCGGTTTTTATGGGCGTGTCGCACTGAAGACTTAGAAATAAACGCCCACTGCTGTGAGTGGATAACAGTTCTGCATATTATAACGAGTTTAACGCACCCGTCGCCGGTGCACATGGGGGAAAACGTCCAATGTAAAATGGCAACCGGATTCGCCCATACATGTTCGACCCAGAGTCCGTGTGTTGCACCATTCCTGTCAGATCCAATATAGACGGCACAGCACTGCTCTTTACTCTTAATCGGTCTGCAAATCCAGTCTTGTTTACAAAACAATCCTCAGTGAAATGAAGCGAACAGACAACGATGTTTTACCTCATCAGCTGGAACGTCATTAAAAATAAAGTTTATCCATGAAGTCCTATTGGAATCCAGAGGAAGCTTATGCAGCGACTGTCTTGCATAACCAGGCACTGCACAATATTCTGTATTGCTCGGTAGCGATCCAGTTTGTCATCACGAGGTAGGCATGCATGTTACTTAGCTATGTGTGTAATGCGCGAATCGGTGGGCGGGGCTAAACCTGACGTGTTGAAGCAGGCGTTGATCTTCTTTTGCGGGAGTGGTGTTTTATCCTCTTTGTCGTCATAGTTCCCCACTTTTAAAAACGAGTCGTTTTCAGAGGCTGTGTCAATAAAAGCTTTTATTGGACTAACAAGGACGTTTTCAGTTCTGAAACTTACAGGATATTCTTATAATATGATGACCTCTTAGATGTCAAAAGCTCAAGGAAAATTTGATTTCTCAGTTCATCACCCCTTTAAGTTTTTAACTTTTAATGACTTTTGTTAATTTTATTTTACTGATCGCAGCCTTATTATAATAACTGAGTAGTTTATCGATTAAGCACTTGACATATATGATGTATAGCCTAACCTAACTATTTAATAAGGTTTGGGTATAGAAAGAAAACAGTCTCAATACCTTCCACAAATGCACGCGAGAGATCCATATGTGCGAGCCCCCATCCACAAATGCACGCGAGAGATCCGCATGCGCGCGCACCCATCCACAAATGCACGCGAGAGATCCACACGCGCAAATCAATCCACAAATGCACACCACGAGATCCACACTGTCTATGGATCCACACACGCAAACCAATACCCAAATGCACGTGACAGATCCACACACACAGCAATCTACAGATGCACGCAAAAGATCTACGCATGCAAATCAATCCACAGATGCAAGCAAAAGATCCACAAACACACACACAGCGATCCACGAATGCACGCGAGATATCCACACAATATATTCTGATTATACGTTGAAGAATAGTTTCTGTTCATGTGTGCTATGTGCATTAACCCTATATAGAATACCCTACATACAGTTAGGGTGAAATACATGACTTAAAAATGTGATATTGAGTTAAATCTGAGTTAAAACACGCCCCCCTCATTAGTATACGGAGAAAGAAATGTTGGAATAAATATATGTAGAAATAAATAAATGTGGAAATAAATAAATGTAGACATAAAAGCATAAATACATAAATGAATGTGGAAATAAATAAGTGGAAATAAATAAATGTATAAACAAATAAATAAATGTGTGAAAAAAATACAATTATACATAAATATGGAAATAAAAGTATAAATACTCATTTGTACTTTTTTCCATTTCTTTGTATATTTATGTATTTATGTATTTTTTCTTTTTTACATTTCTTCGAATATTTATTTATGTATATTTATTTTTAATTAAGTCAACTTTGGCATTCCATAATGAGACATGCCGGCACGCATTTGATTGGTCTTACACGCCACACCACAGAAAATAGGTTTAAATGTTCAACAATTTTTTTTTGTCTGAGACTGTTGCATTTTATTTAATTTTTGCTTGATGTAATGTGCATAAAGTTAAAATATTGAAAGTAATAAAACAAGTTTAAAAAGAGAGAATGTTTCATTTGATGACATTTTTGATGGAATATGCAGAGAGAATAGAATTAGGCTGAAAGGTCTATGCTTTATTCAGGTCATGCATCATGTGTTTGAAAAGTAACTTAGTAAAGTAACTTGTAAAGTAACTAATTACTTTTGGAAATTAGTAATCAGTAAAGTAACTGGATTGCTTTCTTGGAGAAGTAATCAGTAACTCGTTACTATTTCCAAGAAACTTAACCAACACTGCTCAGGAGTGAAAAGTGACGGCTAAGAAAAAAAAAGGTGGAAGCAGTGAGTGTCTCCACTACTAAGAGACATAAGGAGACTTCTTTAGCCAATAAAGTGGAGGTTTTGACCTCAGAGTTTGCCCAGATTAAGGTCCTTAATACTAAATTGGCAACAGAGGGAGGCACAATCACAGATGTTGGAAAATCCCAGGAGGGAATTACCCATTACTGAGGATGTGCTGTCCACTGCAGCCTCTCAAAACCAGTTTCGTGAGGAAGGAAATGAAGAATTCTTACAGAAATCCACTCTTATCTCATGACTCTCAGATCCACGGCACATTGTTGAGGGGAAGGAGTAGAATCACATCAGGTTGTAGTGAGACAACCTCTCCAGATTGTGTTGGCACGCTTAAGCCTGGACACTGCCCTTACAGTGGCAGCTCCTACCAGTGTCTTTTCAGAGGGACTGCAAGACCGCCTGCTCCAAGCATTCCCCTATCCAAAGATTATACTGAGGAGCTACAGAAGTGCCGGGCTAATCCCAAGTCACTTACTCATACCACAGCAAGCACGGGGGTGATCCTTCAGCTCAAATCTTAAGCAAAGCGTCATTGCAAGGATTCATGTCAAGATAATTGGGTAGACTGATGTCAACACTCACTCAAGCACGACGCCAAGGGCTGGCACAGTCTCCACTATCAGAAGCCAGTAGGACGACACTTCATGACCTCCCCGGAGTCCCAGGCTAACTGTTTGGACCAGCGGCACAGCAAACTCTGGAACGAAGCATTTAGACTAATAAGGCCAGACAGCAGCTGGCAGACCTAATAGGAACTCCACCATCACAATTTAGACAAGGGTATGGGGAACAGTTAATAGGAAGTCACAGCCAAGGCAATCAACCAATTGAGTTAGTAGCACTCAATTGTTTAATATCTGACCGAGATGGCAATCAAACTGACCGATTACGTCCAGTCTGAGCCCTTTCTGGGCAATCTGAGAGCCTCAGGGAAACTGCGACAGTCAGAGCAACTGTAGGAGCTAGAGTTCTCAACGGGTCGGATCGGCCCGACAAACCCGACGGGACCCGCGGGTTCGGCTCGAAAATTTAAGCAAATGACTCGGGTCGGTTCGGACCTCGGGCTTAATCTTTTCCGCCCAGTAAAAACAAAAACAAATTATTAATCATCGCTGCTGTTCACCGTAAAGAAAGTCTGGCTGCTGCGTTCAAAGTGCATCGTGGGTGGCTGGCCGAGAGGAGAACACGCCTCAGTCCACTGTGGACGCACTACTCTTCCTCCACGATGCCTATTATAAGCATATGATTATGTTTGTAAGCTAGGGCTATTTTGTTTCAAAATCCGTAGCCCGCCCCCTGGTTGGCTGTTTGAGTTCTTTTTATTTATTGTGTAAAGATTTTTATTTAAACAGGCATGGCGTTAGCTACTTTCCTTTGAAAATAGTTGTCAACACTGCACTTGCGCGCATTTCAGATGTGAAACTAGACGATGGAAAAAGCAAAGAAAATGCGGTCGGAAGACTAGGAAAAGGAAAAGAGAATCTGACCGTGTGAGAAACCGGACAAGAGTCCCACTCGGTCGGGCTTTTCACTCGTTAGCACGAGCTAAAAAGCAGCGCTGGAGGTAACGGTGATGCTGACCTGGCGATCTTGTTGATGGACTAGTAAGTCAACCTTTCTAAGTTTGTGTGCATTTTATTTTGTTTCACCAGAGTGAATAGATGCCGAAACGGCAATAGATTGTAGACTGCGTCCGAGTCGGGCCGCGGGCCGGGTTCGGGCAGATAATTCATGTTGTGTCGGGTTACATCGGGTCCGGGCTTTAAAAACCACGGGCTGGGTCGGGTAATAATTTTCAGGCCTGTTGAGAACTCTAGTTCATTTTATATTTATTATTGGATATTGACGTGGGCACAGGTGATCACTTCCATTTTCTTTATTTCCTTGGCGGATTGTTTAATGCTGTGTTTGGAAGGGGGGAGTTGCGGAAGCCAACTTTTTGTTGACCGTATTGTGTTCGATGAATCAGGTCAGCATGTCAAGCTGAAATCAAGTAGGATTGTCAGACTATTGTTTTGGTAACGATGTGATGACTGAGTGTCAGCGAGTCATGAGCCATTCCTCTACATAACCTCTTTGTGGCTATTGGATGCCGTGAACACCAAATCTTTCTCTGCTATGGCGGGCCAAGAAAAAGGGCAGCTTCTGTCAAAACAGAGGTAGTCACACTAAGTGGTGGAAGTCATTGTCCAGGCATACAAGGCCAACAACTTTACATTGCCAGTTGGCATTAGATGCCATTTGTTGAGAAGTATCTCAGCATCTTGGGCAGCATTAATAGTTGTCCCTCTAATGGACACTTGTGCAGAGGCTAATAGGTCATCCACTGATACCTTCCCCAGATACTACAGAGTTAATGTGGCAGTCGCTGGTGCTATGGAAGCGGCAGTCCTGCTGGGTCCCTCAACTTCAGCTTAAGGTTAGGAGTAGCCTCCTCGTGACCTTGTTGTTATGAGCCATCCAGTGGGAAGCACTGCCTCTGGCGGTCAGTAAGAATGAAATAGAACAAGAGTTTAAGAATGTAACTACGGTTCTACGAGTTCTGGGTGACTGCAAGAGAAGCAGTCATTTTAGAGTCTCACGAGAAGATTCTGTAGAGTTCCCACAGTTTTTGGGATGTCACGCGGTTAAAGGAGAACTCCGGCGAACAATGAACCTTTGGTCTAATAAAACAGGGGTTCCCAACCTTTTTTGTGCCAGGGATCGGCATATTCATAAAAAAAATTCCAGGGACCAGTTGTCAATTTGAATACCTAAATTTTAAGATGCATCGTTTGGATTCGGAACATATCACTGTGCAAAACAGTAACAGGATATAATTTATTTGCATATAATGAATTAGGTGGCAACAAAGGCTCCTTGCATACTAATCTTTTTAAACTTTCAGAACGGCTAACCAATTTGGCTAGTGGTTTTCCAAAATTACTAGCCACGCAGCACTTTTACTATAGTAGCCACATTTTTGTTGTTGTAAAATATGATTAAAGTTGACAAAGGGGCTTTAAACGAGCTAAAGTGTACTAACTCTGTTGTAAAGCTCCTTTTTTGAAAACATGTTGTCTATTAAGATAGACATACAGTAAAATAGCTTCTTACATAAAATAAAATTGCTGCATAATTTTTTTTGTTTTGTTTTTTAGCAGCAGTAAATACTGTAATACAGAGTAGAATAAGTATCTGCATTAGAAACAATGAGCAAAGAATAAATAATTTTTTCTAAGAAAAAATCCACAATTAAGGCAACAGGATTACAACTTCATATGGGCCTATATGACAGTTTTGGGGAGTTTGAATTGTTTGTTTTGCATCAGCATTTCCTCAAAGCTTTAACTTAATAATTATCATCAACTGGAGATGTCCATCTGAAATAAGTATAGGCCTACGGGTCGTTATTTTCCAGATTATTTCCACAGATGCATCTCCTGCTTTCTTTCATTGCATGATTAATTTTAAACATAAAATTAACTCTGGAAATATAGTTGTGATATGACATGGCATAAGGGCAGCCCTGCTAGTAGTAACACAGTGTCCATAAATCATGAAGATTATTTTTTCTTTATATCGGCCACGCACACTCACGAAATGACTGAACGCTGTGTTGATGTGTGTGTGCATGCGACCAGTCGCGTGTGATGATTGTTTTACAAAAGTCTGGATGTCATATTTGGCGCGCGCATCCTCGCGCAGCGGCACTGCAGGAGAGCTTGAGACGCGCGTCACGCGCCCATGTTCTGGAATCAACTGCTTTTAAAAAAGATTGCTATATTATCACATTAAGTTGGTAATTAAACGTAGACGAAAACAGCCTTCAGTCCAACGGCCAGTCCGCGAGTTTAATCTTCTCTAATTGCATTTCGTTTGTTATATATCTCCAATGTCTTTTGACAAGGCTACAATTTTTCAACACGCCAAAGTGGCTAGTAGGAGTGACTGTGTTACCCGCCACGGGTGAAATCCACCCGCATTTGGCAGGTTTGCGGGTAATGTCAAGCCCTGCCTAGTAACATAGTAACAGTTTCAGAATACAATAGCAAACACACCGTGATTTGGATGTTTGGTGAAGTGCCGCTGCAGTTTTGACGGCTTCATTGCTTTATTGGAGAGTTTTTCACCACAAATTACACACAACGGATTTGACGCCACGGAATCGCCTGTTGTCGTGAATCCATGTATGAGGTATTTACGATTGAAGCTTGACTTTTTCTTTCTCTATATTTCAAGTTGGTCATCGCCTTTCCTTTTACCGGAACTGTCCCCAATGAAATTAGCTATTAAAGGCTGCTGAGCCCGCTCATCTCTCTGCATACTTCCGTCACTTCGCTCAGTCTGTTAATATGACGCGTTGCTAAGCAATCGGGAGGCGCTCAAAGAAACACGTTTTAATATTTTTATTTATTTGTATTCATTTATTATTTGTGTTTTGGATTAAATAACATGACACGTTAAAAAGCATCTTAAAAAGACAAATATTATTATGGGAAAAAAAATTTTTTCTGGAAATATTTCAAGGCCCGGTACTAACGTGTTCACGGACCGGCACCGGTCCGCGGACCGGGGGTTGGGAATCACTGTAATAAAACATCGGTACATAGTCAACCGTTCTCTGAGATTTGTTTTCATGATAATCGAATGTAAAGAGTTTTATCTCTAAAAACTGTTTAGCGTATAATGCTAGTAATGGGGGCATTGACTAAGTAAAAAGAAATCGCTAGTTTATACCACTAACAAGGCTCAAAATAGCCCCACACTAACGCAGTAATATAATGAGGCTCCATACATACAAAACGAAGCATTGAGAACTTTGTAAGTGTACAGACCGTTTAATAAGAAGATAATTTATGAAGACAGTTCACTTCGCGTTTACAGACAGGAGCCATCTTAAAAAATAGACTTGATAAGTCAAACCACGAACGTCGTGCTGAGTGATCTGAACTCTATGAAGTTCAACGAACATCTGAACTGTATGAACGGCGTTCGGGGATCGACTTAGAGACTATTTTTTAAGATGGCTCCTGCCTGTATACGCGAAGTGAACCGTCTTCTAGGGTTGCCGCGGTGAGGAAAATTTCCCACCGGTTAATCGACGTGTGACAACACCGGTAATCCCGGTGTCACTGTGGAGGGCAGGGCGGGGGGGTTAAATAGCTTTTAAATGCGTGCGCGTTATACTTTCACTTTCGAAATAAGCGTCAATTGCTTGAATGGACAAAAAAAAAAAAAAAACAACTCGCTGATAATAAAACTTTTATTTATAGACTTTTATTAGCATAACGAACGAATAAAAATAACCCCATGCATAGGCTGAAAAAAGTGAAAATCGGCAAAATGTGGGCCCAAACAAATAAGAACCATAAAACGTTTATTAACGAACAAGAAAATAAAATAGGCCTAAATAAATTACACAAAGTTTAAATGAGATAAAACCAATTAAAAAGAGACGAATATAAAATAAAAACTTCAAAACGGACCTTAGCCTACATAAATGACATACTTTCACTTTCGAAATAAGCGTCAATTGCAATTCAGCGTCAATTGCTGGAATGGACAAAAAAACAAAAACAAAAAAACAACAACAACTCGCTGACAATAAACTTTTATTTAGACAGCACTTTTATTAGAATAATAAACGAATAAAATATAGACAGAACTTTTATTAGCATAACGAACGAATAAAAATAACCCCATGCATAGGCTGAAAAAAGTGAAAATCGGCAAACTGTGGGCCCAAAAAAAATAAAACGTTTATTAACGAATAAGAAAACAAAATAGGCCTAAAAAAATTAAACAAAGTTTAAATAAGATAAAACCAAATAAAAAGAGACGAATATAAATTAAAAACTTTAAAAAGGACCTTAGCCTACATAAATGAAAGCACTCTAAAAAAAAGTAAAACACTATAAATTGGCATTTATTAACATTAATATATATTGGCCAAAATATTGCCAAACAGGCGCTTTTGCATTGCGTTTTGACACCAAATCTTCCGCCATTATCTTGCTTTTCTGTAATTTGACTCGTTCTCGTCTCCACACGTGCCAAATGGAATCCTGATGCTTGCTGATCTGTGACGTGACGGCACGCGTTGCGCAGTTCATTTTTAATTATAATGCTCTCTTCAGAACTAAATAATTGAAAATTATTATTTTTAATTAATTCAAATAAATATTTTAACAAAAACGAATACTTAAAAAAAAAAAAAAGTCAAGACATCGCGGTGTCACGGTGGGAAAGTGATGTCACCGGTGATAGACTTAAAACCGGTAACACCGTCAACACCGTCTATCGCGGCAAGCCTACTGTCTTCATAAAGTATCTTCTTATTAAACGGTCTGTACACTTACAAAGTTCTCAATGCTTCGTTTTGCATGCATGGAGCCTCATTATGTTACTGTGTGAGTGTGGGGCTATTTTGAGCCTTGTTAGTGGTATAAACTAGCGATTTCTTTTTACTTACTCAATGCCCCCATTACTAGCATTATACGCTAAATAGTTTTTAGAGATAAAACTCTTTACATTCGATTATCATGAAAACAAAACTCAGAGAACGATTGACTAGGTACCGATGTTTTATTAGACCAAAGGTTCATTGTTCGCCGGAGTTCTCCTTTAAATAGATGGGATCCCCATGAGGGAATCACTGCCTCTGGCGGTCATCTTGAACTCATAGAACCGTAGTTACATACGCAACTCTTTTTTTGCATCATCGTGTAATGAAGTCACTAGAACTTAGCATTTAATTGCCAAATAAGCCACACAACTTTCAGTGTAGTAAATATTGTGGTTTTCATATTCTGTGCAATAGCACACAGTTAACTTCGTCATTTAAGGGGGGGGGGGGGGGGTTGATTGCAATTTCACTTTTTTCATTTCAAATAGTGTGTAATGTTGCTGTTGGTGCATGAACAGTATCTGCACAGTTGCAGCGCTGAAAGTTCAACGTAAGCACAGATATCGTCTTTTAAAAAATCAGGAAGTTTACAGCCTACAAAAACGACTTGATTGGGACTTTAAGACATCACTAACCCATACATTTACATCAACCCTCCCTCCGGAATATGCAAAAAAGGGCATGGTCATATTTTTGCGGCTCGTCGAGTGAGTTATTGTTCACCCAGCTGTCAGGTCTTCTGTGTTCGGGCTTCCCACGGAAGCTGTAGTTCGTCAACAATGTATACAATTTATGTTTGATTATGTTCCTGAAAACGACGATCATAATTTAGCTCTCTGTGCTGTGCGCATTTTACGAAAGACAGCTTCCAGAATCTCCACGAATTCAATGGCGGATTCAACAAGAAACTGTTACTAAAACATGAAGCAGTTCCAACTTTAAAACCAGAGGCAGCAGTTGTTGGGCCACAACCTGTAAGTAGACTAAGACTTAATCATTTTAAATGTATTTGCATGTATAATTTCAGACGTAATGTTTTAGTTTTATCAAATGCCAGCGCTGGCTTTATAGCCACTAGGCTACTAGTTATGCTGTTTTTGTGTCTAGGAAAAACACTTACAAACATTTTGGACCTGAATTTTGTATATATACTAATGTTGTAAATGTATTTTTCATGTAAATATACTTTGACGTTATTTATAAACGACGTTATTTTCGATTTGATCAAGAACGTAAACCAATGCCAACGCTGTGTGTATATAGTAGCCAGTCAGTTCGATGCCATTGTGTAAAACAAACATGTATAAAGTTAAAAAAAAAATATAGGCAAATTATCATTCAGAAATGTTTAGTAAGAGACTCAGGAAGTCAACTGGTCATTCAGATGACAGAGGAGAAAGCGGCTTACAATAAAGGTGAAATTTATGACCCTTACTGAACTGTGCACACACATTTTAGATATCCTATGTTGTACTTTCCATGCAATAAATGCACATCCTTAAGTAAGGTGCTTTTATTTATATTGTGCATTTACTGCTGTGCTATGGGCCATTTCAGGACCATCCTTAATTACAATTTAAAATCTATTGTTATTGATTTGAGAGTTTTTCAAGAGTTATTGAAACGCCTCTTCATTTTACAAATAATGGTTCAGAGAAGAATAGATCCTGATATTCTGTGGTCACTCCAGGACAAAGTTCCCGGAATTAGGAATCGTAATTATTCCAAAAGATTTGGAATCCAACAGTCCAACCTCTATCAAGGGAAATTAGGTATTAATTATCCCAGAGCTTCCCAGGGGTAAATATGAATTGAGAGGGCATTAATGTCCAATTTTTTAAACTAGGATTTACAATAATTAAATCAACAGAGAGAGGGAATTCAATTTAGCGGTTTTATTTACAAAATGCACTCATTCATGGCTGTTTTTTTTATTCATGTAAAATTACGTCTTTATTAACATGACTGATTACGTGACGCGAGTTCATCTCTATTCATAGTTTAAACTACATAAAGCATGTAACATTTATTTTTTCATAAATATCTGTTTTGTTAAAGTTTAAATAAAGCTGACAATGCATGTAGTCACGCAATGCTGGCGTTGTTAACGTTAGAATTTGAGAACAAAGTATAATTTGCACGGTTTTGCGTGATACACGAACCAGAACAAAAGTGGATGTTACTTTTTCAGATGACATTTTCCGGTGAAAATGATTGTTGGTCACACTTCAAAAAAGAATAATCTTTGATTCTGAATGCCAGTATTGACACCAGCACAGTAATTGACATCTGCACACTCTCCTCAAACATTGTGTTCATTTGCAATGTCGAACTACAAGTCACTTTAAGTTGATAATTCTGCGAATGACTGCAATTGCAGATTTCGAACAGAGATGGCGACAAAGAGGAAAAACTGCAGACTGCAGCTTTAAGGGATGCCAATTATTTTACCTATAAACACCGTTGTTGCCTCTCAAATGCTGTGCTTTAATGGCGGTCTTGCACGCAATTCTCAAAATAACCACAAGATGGCCATTTATCGGCAGAAGAAACCAAGTAGATAACATTAGAGCGAGTAGTGCTTGCCTTCACAAAACTCTGATGCTACAGTGGTTGCCAGGGAATTTCTATGCAGTTGCTAAGATGTTCTGAGTGAAAAATTGAAGACAAAAAAAAATAAAAGTACCCACCCATGATTTTCAATAAACGTGTATCTGGGGACAGAGTTGATATCTGGAGTCACTGTGGCAACACAGCTCTCAAAATATATGCGGAGGTTAATGTGATGACCCAGACGAACTGAGGCTTCCATGTTTATGATGTCACCCAAGAAGTACACAGCAGAGGTCCGTTCAGAGTGCCAATCACCTGCACCAGAAATAATGCAAACCAAGTATGACCATTCTACAAAGTATGACAATTCTAAAACTGTCTACTTCAGACATTTATGTAAAGAAAATAAAGAGTGCTGAAATTACAAATACCCCTGCACATACTTGTCATTAGCTTTAGTGAAAACTGCAAGTCCTCCAGTGCAGATTGCGTTGAAACGTAAGGAACCCATGTTGGTTTGATGGAGTTACTGGTAATGTCAAATCTCCTGAGAGACAGTGGACACAAAATAAAATACCCCATCTTTATACCCATCCCGAAATAGTAAAGTGGGGTAACATGGTTAGTCCACTTACCTGCTGTAATAACATTCAATAGGAACTACTGCCTGCTCAAGGCGAACCACTCCATCTGGAGAGGGTTGTGGAGTGAAGATAAGGAGGTTGGTGTATATAAGAGAGTCATCTGTAATCTGAACCATATAAAAGGTTAACTAATTAATTATTAAATTGATTAACAATGCATTTAAGTGGTTGTCAAGAACTAGACTTTATTAATTAGGCTTTGGTCTGATGTTAAATTAAATGCTGCATACAAGCCGCTTTGCTATTGTCTTAAACTACGTTCAGACTGTCAGCCCAAATCAAACTTTTGTGCATATCCAATTGAAAGCGTGAAAAGCAAAAAAAAAAAAAAAAAAAAAAAAAAAAAAAAAAAAAAACACATGGAATGCTCTTTTTATAAATGACTAGAGCTTCATTCAAATGTGGTTTGAAATTATATTCAAATTGCATTTCTGGAAATCCATTTCAGTCTGACTGCTCTGATCGGATTTTGCGTGACTCGCGTTATAGACCTTATGTAGCCCCGCCCCTTTTCAGCGCTCCGCTCGTTGTCTTTTGTCTTCCGGTCTGTATTTTCACAGTGATCTATTTATGAATGAACGGCTTGTTTTAAAATCTTTCTGGGGCTCGTTTCAATAAGGAGGTTTAACCAACTCTAAATTAAAGCTTGAAGAGTTGACTTACCCTGAGATGGGAAACTCTGAGTTTTCGGTTACAGAACAGCTGAAATGAGTTAGTTCAATCAACTCTGAGTTGACTGACTCTGAGTTAAGCGCGTGCACCACAGCTATAAAAAGCCATTATCAATGGAGCGCAGATATTCTGAGTCACCATGGCAACAGCGCCAGACAAAAAGAGGAGTTGGGTATAATTAATTACCAAGTAATCTTAATATTGTAATTTAATTAAAGGGATTACTCTTAATTCTTCTTTAATTTAAAATAAAATATGATGCAATTACATTAAATAGGCTACTGCATAAACTATAGACCAATTCAGTATAAAACAATAGTGGATTTAGCATACATTTTTAAAAAGTATATTTTTTATATAACCTTCTCCCTCTACACACTTTGATAAATTCAAGAATAATTCATGCAATTGTATTGTTAATTTGAAAGCATTAAAAGTGCAGTTTCTTGTCTCTCCTCCTTGTATTAATAAAGTGGTTGAGGTTGATATAGGATTTAGTAATATGTAGACTTACAATACTTTCTAGAGATAGTAATTATTACATTAATCTAACTACACCGTTGAAGATGTCATTTGTTGTTAATAATTCATAACTATTTTAGAGTAACTGTTATAATATCAGAGGTGAAACTGGAAGAATGTTATTCAACCTAAAGTAGTCTACTATTACTTTGATACATTAAGTAAAAGTAAAAATAGTCTAAAAAATCTACTCAAGTAAAAAGTAGTTAATTTAAAACATGAGTAAAAGTTGCTGAGTAACTTGTTTAACAGCGGGGGTGGGGTGGGGGACTCCCCCATGTGGGGTTGTAACGTATGAGAGTTTCACAGTATGAGAACCGTCTCAGAAAATATCACGGTTTATGGTATTAAACAATTGTTAAATATATAAACTGCATTATTAAATTACGGTTATTATTTTCATCAGTTAAAATGACAGTTAAATAAATTAAACATTTGTTCAATAAAACATAATATCAACTAACTTCAATAATTGATTATGATTGACATCTTATTTTTTTTATCATTGATAACAAAACAGTGGTAATCAAATAAAAGTTTAGCAAATGTTTTAATCCTTTTATTTTTTGGCAAAGTGCTGCAAAACAGATTTAGTCAATTTAACCATGGACAAACAATATATATATATATATATATATATATATATTCCTTAAAGAATGTGTAAATACATTTTAGTATTATTGTTGGTGTTTAAACAGCACTTTCTCTTTAAAAAAGGGGAGGAGACCGCAAGAAACTCTGGGTTTACTGAAGAAAACCTGCTCCCGACCAGGTTAGGTTCACAGAGTTACCATGGTAACTGACTCTGAGTATAAGTTACCTCTCTTTCAGAAACGGGCTTGACTTACTCTGCTTTCTCGGGTTTGATATACCCCCCTTTCTGAAACGGAAAACCCAGAGTTTCCCTCATTTCAGGGTTAACATACTCAGAGTTTTCACTTAACCTCCTTTCTGAAACAGGCCCCTGGTCTACTGACATTGGTTAAGACATCTGCTTTAAACATTACAATCCTCATGATAACTTTCGTTAACTTTACATTAAGTAAATCCACTTCAACAGCTAATTACTCCTGGACAGCAATGCCATAGAGATATACAGAGCGACCGCAAAAACAAAAGTTCAAAGACAATATTCTAAAGATGGTGGCGCCCTTGTTTCTCTGGTGCATAAGGTCTATAGAAAGACAAAGTCACTGCAGAAACAAGGTTGTAACATAACAGCATATAACAATATAACAGACATTTTAAACCGGCAAAGATGACAGCATGGAATAAAGCTGCAACCAGCTACAGTGCTCTACAGCTGCCTCAGAAGACACTAGTCCAACATGGGTCTACACATTGTTGTAAAACAGACAGCATCTGTATTGCAAACACCATGCAAAAATTCTCCTGTCCCAAACCCTTCTCGGGTCATATTTTTCACCCGTACGTTTGAGCTTTACTGAACTGGCTGTAGCTGGCTGGTCTGTTAAGAGTGAGCGCTCGTGAGCGGGCACGTGATTTACACACATAAAAATACGTACTACTTTTTTTTTCTTCGGCATTTTCTTTGCTTTATTGGCGGTAGTCCAGTGTTCCCCTTTGTGTTTTGTGGTTTCGCCGGGTTCCGCAAGGAAGTTAGAGAAAATAGAGGAGTCAAAGGTTATATGACGCCATAGATGGGCGACGAAACAGAAATAAAGAAACGTCCCGTGTCTTCGAATTAAACTATAAATTTCTCCGTATTTGAAAGTTGGTGGAAACTGTCGGAATAATGCAAGTACACATCTAATAGAAATATATAACATAGATACAGTTATTTTTGCTATTTTTAAAGCAGAAAAAATACATATTGTGGCTTTAATGAATTGTGTCTGAAAGCAATGTACACAGCCAAGTTTATACATTTATATATAGGACTATACAGCCATCTAGTGGTTACACCTTAGTATTACAACTGATAAATGGTTCATAATTTAGAGGTATACATTTCGGACCATCAAATCCCGTTATATAGCCAGTACTTGTTTCTGTTTTCCAACCAGAGGAAAACAGAAATGAGTACTGGCTACATAAAACCCTACCAGAGGAATGATTTAATTTTATTTTAAATGTTATTTTGCTTATTTTGCATTATATTACCACCTATTATTGTCTACAGTATCCGGGGCCGTCTCTAGTGGGGTGAAAGGTGGTGACAATTATAGGGGCCCCCGCTGACCAGGGGGCCCCACAAAATCCAACAGTTATACTATTTGTTGTATAGACCATTTCACAAGATGTAAACAACACTGGTCCAGAAACACTTCCTGTTTCAGTTTGTAACTGTTTTCTTTATTTCACATGTAAAGAAAACATCTTAAAGATGTTTGTTTAACTTTTTGATTCAGTTTTAAATGTTCTGTTGGTTGTATTTTATCCCAGCTTTTATGTAGTGTTAAAAAACTGAAACAGGAAGTGCTTCTGGACCAGTGTTTACATCTTGTGAAATGGTCTATAAATAATATTTATATTAGTTGTATGCCTGAGATTTAAATGAAAACCACAAAAACGTTCAATTTGGTTAAATATTTTTCCAAATATCTGCTTCTCGTACTTCTAGTCCAACCTAAAGTATTTATTAATTATTCAATCAGAGCCAGTGACAAACATCAGTTGAACCCAATAAAATTGTAAGTCCCATTCCAGCTTGTGAACAGAACGCTAGTTACGCATGTAACTGTGGTTCTGTGAATTCTGGATGACCGCCAGAGGCAGTGTAAACACTATGGATTATCGCAGCGCCAGCTAAGATAGATCCAGAGAATATACCAACAAAGTCACGTGACGTGACGTATGCTGAGCCCTGGAGGTAAAGCTACAGTAAGCTCAGCACTCTACCTCGGTACGCCTTTCTCGCGCATTCCGAGTGACTGAGAACTCTGGCGGTCATCCAGAATTCACAGAACCACAGTTACATGCGTAACTAGCGTTCTGTTTCATTCTTACTGACCGCCAGAGGCAGTGTAAACACTATGGATGACACATACCAACATAGTCATGAGGAATGCCACCCACCTGATGAATCAAGGCTGCTCGAGAAGAACCGCAGAACTAACGGCATGATGAGCAGCGATGTTGATTTTATAGAACCGGGCAAACGTGCATGGAGAAGCCCAGGTAGCGGCATTGCAGATGTCCACCAGGGAAACTCCTCTAAAAACAGCCCATGAAGATGAAATGGCCCTAGTGGAATGACAAGTTAGTTTCCAGGACAGTGGTCTCCCTGCTGCCTTGTAAGCCAGCGTAATGGTCTCTACTATCCAGTTCGACAATCTCTGCTTCGACACTGGAGCACCTTTCTTCACACCACCATAGCAGACAAATAACTGGTCTGACTGTCTAAGTTGAACAGTAGAGTTCACATAACACTTCAATGCCCGAACAGGACACAAAAGTTGGGCACTTGAGTCAGACCCAGAAGAAGTCTGAAAAAAGGCCAGTTCAATGTGCTGATTTATGAACTGAGGAAGAAGGGCCTTCGGAAGAAAAGAAGGATTGGGTCGCAGAACCACCCCGGAGTCATCCGGTAACCAACGCAAGCACGGTCCACTAACAGACAATGCGTGCAACTCACTGACTCGTTTCGCAGTAGCAATAGCTAACAAAAAAGAAGTCTTCAAGGACAACCATTTAATGTCAATGCTTTGCAAGGGCTCAAATTGGGGTGAACACAGGAATGCAAGCACGAGTGACCAATCCCACACTGGAAAATGAGGATTCCGAGCGGGGTTCAGACGGCGTGCACCCTTCAGAAAACTGCAGACAAGACTGTGAGAGCCAAGAGAAGAGCCACCAACTGGAACATGATATGCAGAAATTGCAGCAACGTACACTTTCAACGTGGAAGCTGCTTTTCCTTGCTCCAGTAAATGTTGAAGAAAGCTTAAGATACTTGGAATATCGCATGTTGCAGGAACGAGCCCCCGTTCCTCACACCATGCAGAAAAAAGCTTCCAACGGGAAGCATAAATCTGTCGGGTGGAAGAAGCTCTAGCATTAGAGATGGTGTGAATAACAGCAGGGTCACAATGCTCCAGGGAAGAAGCTAACCCAATGGCCAGACCCAAAGCTGCAGATGAGTCGGGTCCGGGTGCCAGACACTGGCCTCCAGCTGAGAGAGGAGGTCCTTCCTGGGGGGGGGAGCTTCCATGGATTGCCTTTCAGAAGTCTCAGCAATAAAGGAAACCACGGCCTGGCTGGCCAACGTGGTGCCACGAGCAACACTCTGTGCTTGTACAGGGAGATCCTGTGGAACGTCTCCCATAACAGAGGGATAGGTGGAAACGCATAGAGCAGGCAGTTCGGCCATTCGTGAGACAGCGCATCCTGGCCCAGGGGGCTGGACACTTCGGTCCTTGCGAACCATAAGCGACAGTGGGTGGTCATCTCTGAAGCAAAAAGATCCACTTCTGCTCTTCCAAATCGTAGCCAGATCTCCTGCACTACCTCTGGATGGAGCCTCCATTCTCCTGGATGTATTTGATCCCTGGAAAGAGCATCTGCTATCTGATTGCATGCTCCTGGAATATGAGCTGCCCTCAGTGAAGCGAGTCGAGGCTGACACCATGTCAGAATCTCGTGAGTCAGTAGTAGAGACCTGAGGGATCTCGTGCCGCCCTGGTGGTTCAGGTGGAACACTGTAGAGGTATTGTCCGATCGAACAAGAACATGGCGGCCTGTCAGAACCGGCATGAAGTACCTCAGAGCCAGGAACACCGCCCTTAGTTCCAACAGGTTGATATGTTCCGTGGCCTGGATTGGAGTCCAGCGCCCGCAAATACCCCTCTGATTCCAGGTTGCCCCCCATCCTGTGAGGGAAGCGTGTTGTGACCAACTCCCGGCGAGAGGGAACAACACCCAGGGGCACTCCTGCCTTTAGGAACTCTAACTGTCTCCACCGCCTCAACGCACATATGCAACGGTGAGAAATCATCACCAGTTGATGTCGATGTCTGGTGGGATCTAGCCGTAAACTGTTGTTCCATAACTGGAGTGGTCTGAGGTGGAGTAAACCCAGTGGGATCACCACTGTAGCCGCTGTTAACATCCCTAACAGTCGTAGGATCACCTCGTACTGCAGGGACACACCCGGGCGAAAGCGAGCCAAAAGTTGCAGAATGTTCATCACACGTTCCTGAGACAGGGAGGCAGACATTAGGCAGGAATTTAGGGTCATTCCTATGAATGTAGTGGTTTGTGATGGAATCAGACGGCTCTTTTTCTCGTTCACAGAAAAACCCAACTTCTGCACATGTCTCAGAAGAACTCTGGAATCTTGCACAGCCTGCTGCTCTGTGGGGGCACAGAGAAGCCAGTCATCCAAGTAAGGGAGGATATGTAGTCCTCTCATCCAAAGAGGGGACAGAGCTGCACTCACACACCTTGTGAAGACGCGAGGAGCAAGGGAAAGGCCGAAGGGTAGCACCTTGAACTGATAAGCTTGATTTTTGAAAATGAAACGCAGAAATTTTCTGTGATGCACAGCAATTGGGATGTGAAAGTATGCATCCTTCAGGTCGACACTTACAAACCAATCGTCTGCCGTCACAGACCGGAGAACATCGGCTGTGCGCAGCATTCGAAAGGGAAGGACCTTCAGGTACAAATTCAGAAGCCTCAAATCGAGAATCGGGCGGAAACCACCATCCTTCTTTGGAACAAGAAAATAAGTTGAATAGAACCCGTCTCCCTGAACGAGGGGATGAACTTTCTCTATGGCTCCCTTCTCTAGCAGAGAACAAATTTCTAGAGAGAGAGCCCCTGCGCGAACCGCGTCTCTGACAATCGTAGGAACAATTCTTGAAAATCTGGGAGGCCGGCATCGAAATTGTAGAGTATATCCTCTGCTCAGAGTTGCCAACACCCAGGGGTCTGTTGTGTTGGATCTCCAGTACTCCAGTTGATCTACAGAAAAACGGTCGACCGCCGGCCCGACTGTCTCAGGCTTTATGTGTACGATTTTTTGTGGTCGCAGGGGGGCGCTGACGGGGTCCTCCCGGGAACTGACGATGAGGTGGGCGGAAAACTCTCGCATCTTCAGGAACACGAGGTTTTTGTGGGGGCTGTGTCTGAGGTGTAGCGTGCCGACGGAAACGTTTCTCTGATGTGGCATAGTGATGTCGGGTCTGAGCTGCTGGCATCCTAAAGGTAGGGTTGCGCTGCACCTGTGTCAGTTGACGAGTGGCTTCAGACAGCTTTACCCTCTTTTCCAATAGTTCCGGAACATTCGGACCAAAGAGATGACCGGGAACATATGGAAGATCTCTCAAGGTTTTCTTACAGTCCTCCGGCAGTCGTGCTTGGGCAAGCCACACTTGGCGGCGGGCTGCCAGAAGCGTTGCTGTAAGACTACCCAGCTCACGGGTCACATGGCCTGTTGCCAACAGAGCAGTTTGCAGGAATTGTGAAATAGATTGATCCACATTAGCAGGTTCCAGCGTACTGGTGGTAGCAAGAAGTAACTGGCAGATAGTGTTTTCTGCTCGAGTAATGTAGGCAACAGATTCATATGCCTTTTTGAGCAAGGAATCCGTACGGCCACATTGTGCACTGGGACATCACACATTCCCTCTTAGAGCCTCATCAGGAGACACCACCAATGCTGCCACAGGCTGCTCTATTTCCGGAGCACGACCCACCCCGATAGAATCAGCTTCAGCCATAGATGCTAGAGTTCGAGCAATCTTAGAGCGTCACTTTGGCGGGCCAGAGCCAGTGAGAGCATTCGAGAATTCAGCCACAAAATCTTTACATGGCGGCATGGCAAACAAAGTTGCAGCTGAGGTCTGTCTGAAAAACACATTCGTTTGGGTAGATTGGACAGGTGACTCATCAAGTCCTAGACGAGCAGCTGCCATTCGAAGCACAGTCAAAGTATCATCGGAGGAGGACTGGGCTTTTCCAGACGATTGAACTGATCCCCCACTAGAACCCTCCGTAGCTGTGTAACCAGTGAAAACAGCCTGAGGTGATGGTTGCGCAGCATCCATAGTATCCCCATGATCATGAAAAAAGGAATCTGAAGCACTCGTAGAAAGCACATCAAACTCTGAACGGTGAGAAAAACAAGGGGAATCAAGAGACTCTCCACCAGCTCCTAAATTCTGAACATTCTCATCCTCCTGTGTCATACTCACAGGTGTAGTAGGTGTGGCAGGCTGAATCGAGTGTAGCAGGCGTTTCAACTCTGCCATTTCTGAAGAAAGCATCGACACCGTCACATAAAGAGAACCTTTCTCAGCATGTTCATCACTTCGCGATTTGGCCTTCTTTTTAGCTGGAAGAGGAGCACCAGCTGCCGGCGACGCCCTGCGTTTTCGAGTGCACGTGGAGGCTACATCCAACTGTCCAAGTTTCACCGTTGAATTAGGGTCTAATTCGGCAAGACGGAGCCGTCGTTCCGACATAGGCAAGAGACTGCAGTGCACGCATGGGTCAGTGAGAGCCTCTCGCAGATGTTGAATCCCCAAACACGACGGGCAGATGTCATGACCGTCGTCAGGAAGAAGATTATTAGGGCACAGCTTACAAGTCAGTGGAAAACCAGTGGCGATCGAGCCGTGAGCCATAGTTAGCTACTCGCTAATAACACCCTCGGATAGCACCGTAAGGTTAAGTTAAGCGGGATGAAAAATGATAAAAATAAAGTAAAACTGTTACCCCTGGAGAACCAACAGGTAATACCAACAATATCAAGAGATAAAAATGTCTAAAATGGTAGGCGGATTGAACCGAGGGACAAAGTGAGAGAAAAAAAACACTCTAATAGAGTCACGGGAGATCGTGAACTCATAGGCGCGGAAAACACAAGCCACCGGATAGCACCGAGAGGCACGGAGTGTGTCACCGACGAAGCAATATAAACGCACCAGTATTCAAATCCTAGAATGACGAAGACACGCGCTGTCACAGCTTGTGAGGACGAATCTCGCTGCTCTAGTAAGCTGCACTTGACAGCGCGAATCACTCAATCAATACGACCTATCTCAAACAGGCGAGAAAGCGAAAGAGGTAGAGTGCTGAGCTTACTGTAGCTTTACCTCCAGGGCTCAGCATACGTCACATCACGTGACTTTGTTGGTATATTCTCTCGATCTATCTTAGCTGGCGCTGTGATAATCCATAGTGTTTACACTGCCTCTGGCGGTCAGTAAGAATGAAACAGAACCAATCCAAGTTGAAGCGGCAGTTAACGATGAACTTGGTGGAAGAGCAGGAGACTGGCTGACTGAAAATGTCGGGGAAAAGAAAACATAAATCAGGTACCAGAAAAGACGAGGCCAGGAGAGTGGTTGTATCCCAGTCGATCAAGACGTTCTTAAAGACTAGTTATGTATTGTTATTTCGCTGGGAATTTGAAAACTTGTTATTTAGCTGAGAACTGTAAAACTTGAAGTTGATTTATGTTTACAGTCTGCCATGTACAGTCATTTTTTTAATATCGGTGCGCGCCACAATGGACCGAATGATTACGTGGTATAAATTCCTGTCTTTTTACACTATTGTAATCAGGGTTCCAGACTGCGACCATTTTTTGTGAATGTGCGAGTTAAAATTTTATGTGGTCGCATGTGCGAGTGGACGCTCGCCCACCAGAACGCCGTTGTATCAGCTGCTGCAGTCCATAACTTATGTTCAACAAGAACCCTCAAGTAATCCTTGGTGTATATGACTAAATTATGAATCCATTTTCCAAACCGTGTTTTTCACTTATCCTGAATCACTACGATTCGCACTATTTTATCCCGGGGTCGTTTAAAACCACTATTCATCAGCATGCATTGATTAATCCCATAGCATGTAGCAAAAAAAAAAAAAAAAAAAAAAAAAAAAGCATTGTATTATGCATCGGACCTGCCGGCTGATTATATTTAATACATAGAGAAAACACGAATACAACGCACTGCACTTTGATGAATAAATTTCGCTTTATTTAATAATATTACCAGTTCCGTATTATCTTTATTAAAAAAAAAAGACACTAAATTTTTTTTAATTAGACTGCATTCTTGTCAATTTCTAAATGTTTACTTTTTAATTTATGAATTATAACAGACTAATGGGGGAAATAAATATTACTTTTTTTTAAAATAGTTTTTTTTATTTTTATTATTTTATATAAACAGTTAACTTATAAAATAAAGGTTTTACAACAACATCATCTTTTTATATATATATATATATATATCACTCAAACACGGATGAGAAGTTTACGATGATCAAAGCAGTTCATTTTGCTAATTGTCTATGGGCTGGAAATATTCCTTCAAACTACAATTTGATAGCATCGTAAAGAGCATGAAAAAATGTGAACATTGCTTAATACAATACGTTTTCCCCAACCTTTAATTGAATTTATATTTTAAAATGTTTCTAATTCTAACGCTCTTTAATGCGATATTTTTTGTATTTTATTCTTGCAGTTCTGCAATAAAATAAGGTGATCAGATTCTGAAGTATTGCACTCAGACATTCAGTATGGCTTGCATGCGCCCCTTTAAATCACGAAATATGCATCAGAATATTGAGACATTTTATCAGGCATGATGAAAGTCATGAGACCGAAACGTTGCAAATAAAATTGATACCCATTTGCAAGTGCGGGAGTTCCTTGTTTTTTGAAAGGGTTGATCTAGAAAGGGTTGAGAGCCATTTGGATAGATTTTTTTTTTTGGGGGAGGGAACTTCAGCAAAAGTCATTTGCAGGTTAAAAAGTCCCCAAAGACCATCAAGATGGTGGTGATGACCTGTTGTCTGTAAACAGTTGTACCTACTAATTTTGCACCTGGCCTGATGAAAGACCTATAGGCTACAAACATTTTACGCAAAAATCTTTTTTTTTTTACGCATAAGTATTTTGAGAACACAATCCTCTCTGAATTAGAGCGTACACTTGTTGAAGTAGCCTACCATTTCGTATTTCCCAAAATCCAATGCGGAGAATCTGAGCTAGAATCACCAATATTTTAACTCTTTAATATTATTCTGTAAACACTACTATTTCTGTAAAAAATATCAATAATTTGTATTAACCATTAATAAAATTATTAATTATATGTTATGTTATAATTCGGTTATTAATAATTATGGCAGAAAATAATATTTTATAATTATTAGATCAATATTTATATTGATTAGCTTTATAAAATCTGTGTTTTTATTTTAGATCAATTTTAGTAATTTGTTTTGTGTGGATATATTCATGTATGCATTACATTCATTAAAATCATTCATTTTAACATGTGAATAGCCGAGTGCAACGGTTGCTGCACGACCAATTGCAAAGTTCCGTGCGACTGAGGGGCATCGTATGCGAATGTTGTGTGCAGTGGAAAGGCAGCTTGAGGGCGCTCAACGACCAGGTCATGTGCGTGAGTGTTTTTTAAACTTTTCTTTTTTTACAGTCATGTTTCAAAAAATAGGCCCTGTCCCAAAGCTCGCATCCGTGCGGGCTCGGCAAATGTGCGTAGTATCGTGGACACACAGACCGCAAAGGGGGCGCTCGAGAGCACCCCTTTGAGACCTAAAATGACAAATGGGACACGCTAGATCTCATTGCCATTTTGTAGTGCCGTCCGAATGAAGTGATGATTATTATACCCTATATAGTCCACTCAATGTATCCCAGAATGCATTTAGAAAAGTAGTGTACAACCGATGGCCGCTAACCCAAGCCCTACATACCATCATGCATTGCACTGATCGTAAAAAAGACTGACGGGCGACAGCAATGACGTAATCAACGGCGCCGAGAGACGATCGAGTAGTGTCCGAAAGTGGTGTTTCTATTATGCTGGTGAGCTCACTATATAGTGCTCTACTCCCTACCCCCTATAGTAGTGGTTTGAGGGGAGATTTCGGACACAGCCATTGATTTAACGGCATGCAAACGCGGCAGCCGTTTTCGGCAGCCTTTGGGACAGGGCCATACCTAATTATACAATCGATGAAACTACAAATCTGACACGGAGGCATATAGTTACAAAATAAAGTCACTATGATTGTTATTAATATTTTAGAAAGAAACATTTACAATGAAAGTAGTTTTATTATTTTAATTTTATATTGAACAAAGCCGTTTCTGCGACAGCTCCATTTTTCCGACAGTGTAAACGTCAGCGTCCGAATGGGCCATACCATAGACAGTAAAAAAAGATGGACAACGCCCCTTCGCTCTTTTCCATCAGAGAGAACTGAAGCCGCCAGTGTCTCGATATGACGCTGACATCTTGAACTTGAGTCTGCGCACTTGCGTGTTTCGGGACCAGTCATGCGCAGTCGTGAGCAGGAAGTAAAGCCGCGAAATCAAGGCCGCGCCCTCATTCTCGCTGAATCAAACGCAAGCTCATGTCCCGCACACAAGTGTCATCTGTCTGCTTCGTTCTTCTCCAATAATGTCCACTGATTGCAGAACCTCGTTAAAATAAGGTAAATACAACTACTAACCACATAATCAACATTATTAAAAAAAAGTCCGCTGGTGCTTCAGTGACTACCTCGCACAGAGAACCTGTCAATCACAGCTGTCAATCATGATGTCAGAGCGCCGTTATTTTATCATCACATAACTAACTAAAAACAAACTTATTTTAAAAACGAACACTTGAAATTACATCAACGTGATAGAAACTACAGTAAATGAAAAACTATCTTTGGAAAAAGGATATGTGAAGTGTAAATTAATTGTTCAGTTGGTCTCGCGTCCCATTGAATAACATGGGGAGGCGGGGGTTATGAGCTATACTAGGTCCGGTCACAGGGGGGCGATCGAGACGTTTTGGCTTCACTTTTGAGGGCTTGTGCGGCACGCTTGGGCCATACACACTACCCAGATAGTACAAGGCTGTTTGATCTTCTATTTACATCTGGAAGACGTATTTTAAAGAGTGTTTGCTCATCTGCAAGACGTCTATAGGACGTTTCCTGCAGATGTCAAAAAGACGTTTAGAAGATGTCTCTAAGATGTAATGATTTAGAATGCATGTTAAACTGACATCTTATAAACGTCTATTTGACATCTGACAGGAAACGTCCTATAGACGTCTTGCAGATGAGCAAACACTCTTAAAAATACATCTTCCAGATGTAAATAGGACATCAAATACCCTTGTGCTATCTGCGCAAGCATAAACCAATTATACAATCGATGAAACTACAAATCTGGCACGGAGGCATATATAGTTACAAAATAAAGTCACTATGATTGTTATTAATAATATTTTATAAAGAAACATTTACAATTAAAGTAGTTCTATTATTTTAATTTTATATTGAACAAAGCTGCTCCATTTCTCCGACAGTGTAAACGTCAGCGTCCGAATTCATTCACTTTATTTTGTTCACTCCTTGCAGATATAACTTTAGTGCACTGCACTCAAATGGCATTCATATCTAGGGATTAGTGAACAAGTGAGCGGTTTCGGACACAGGCTTAACATCGCGTTTCTTCTTTAAGCTTTCGACTTTTGTAATCGGTGTAATTTTCGGTACAGCATCATGTAGTTTTCCACCAGGAATTCTGTTGTTAAACGATTTTTTTTTTAAAGAACATATGATATACGAAATGCCTTTAAAAAAATTCGGACTCTAGGCCTACCCAGCCTGTCCGGGTATTTCACATAACTGCTTTCTGGAATAACCTATATAACCTATTATGGAATAAGATAAAACGCCCTTTAACAGATTCTGACCCAAAATGAATATCTACAACAACAAAAAAACAAAAAAAAAAACTTGAAATTGCTCATACCCAGTGTTGAGTGCCACAGTCAGTGAGCTCAGCTGCTATGATGTACTCGTTATTGAAGAACGCGGTCACTTTACACGAAGGAGTGAACTGACTGTCGGCACCTAGCCGCAGCTCTGAAGCATCCACAGGTAAATCAACATCAAAGAGGTCAACCTTAACCGCTATCTCCATGTAATTCTCGTGGCAAATCACAGCTACTGTTTTGACACGTGTGATCTGTCTGCTGGGCGAATCTTTTGCTTGATTCGAGAGGTGCTTGGTTGGTAAGGTTTCCCTCGTTGGCGACCGACCCGATGTATAAGGTATCGGAGGGTTAGAGCTCAGTTGAGAGGCCTTTACATCAAACTCTGCTGTCAAAGTCAGGATCAAGAGATGCAAGATGAAACTTTCCGTCATCGTCCTCAATTAATTTAGAGAGCAAAATCTGCAAGCTAACCCCGCATCACCAACCACCCGGACCACTTCCGCTTCTTTAAATGGGCAATTAACTAATTTTTGTATGAGTTCCATAATCATGGGTTAATTAGGCGTTGCACTGCTGAAAGTCGGGCAATAATTAAAGTGACGCGAATACCCCTCCCACTTCTGCAAAAAAAAAAAAAAAAAAAGTCTAGAGAAAATTCACTTTAAAAAATTTATATCCTCCTGTCCTGTTCCACATTTTTTTATCCCCTAACCTCCACCCCCTCCTAAATTGTGTGTGTATATTTTGTTGTTTTACCTCTGTTGTTCTGTTTACATATGTGATTTTGACCAGTAATAATTTAGAAACACTATACAACTATAACGATATGTTTTAGAAACATCTTTTCACATACTTTGCTTTAATTTTGCATGAACAAATATTTCAACAAGTGAATATTAATATACATAATTGTAATTAATATAAATAAATAATATAAAAAATATAAAATCAGATATTACACTTGGGGGAAATGGCTGTTGATTGTAGGCATGAGTAACGTTAGACGTTGATAGCGTTAATCATAGGTATAATACGCAGAAACCTCATTCGACCGCTCCCGAATGAGGAATCTATGAGAATTCCCGAAGAAATGGTATAACCTTACACAAGTGGGAATGTGTTTTATTTGTTTTTATTTGTATTAAATCAATATGACATGTTTTTACTTATGTAGGCTAACTGTAATGTTTTTACTTTTCCTATGGTAACTTAGCCATGTCAGCTGACGCCTTTGTCTTGTTGTACTGTTAGTTTAGCAACATCATCTGCTGACTTATATTTCATATCTAGATATGCTATACATGCGTCTAATTAGACATTCTCTGGTCTAACCAAGGTTACTTCAAATGTTCACGGACCGCTCCAATATGGCGACGGCTTATGTATTAGCATAGACGTATATTAGTGGCCGCTGGTAAGGTATCTAGTTGTATATATTCTATGTCAGTAATCTTCGACAGACTAGCAAGCAGATGAACGAACCATCGATATCATGAAAGATGCATAAGAATATAACCTATAAACGTTGTTGTTTTTTGTATTAACTATTATCTATTGTTGTTAATAAATCGTTTGTCTGCTTCTTTATGAAGTTTATTAAATGATATGATGCTAAAATGTGCTTTTTTTGTAAATACGTGTATATGGGACTACGTTTCGATCCTTCATCCGCACGCGCAGGACCTTCCAGCAAATTCAAAATGGCGGAATTTCAGAAAAATGGTTCGGAGCTAAACAGGATATACCAAGTATAAATTTAAAATTAAATACAGGGGGAAAATAAACAATTTGCTCCACAAACACAAAGTGAGCAGTTATCAATAACCGATTTGCTTGTTTTAAATTAGTTTTAATCTTTTTTTAACATTGCGGCGTCATATTTTAAAGGTAAGAACGACATGCAGCTCAGTTTTCCTTTTTGTGCAATTTTATTACAGGGAAATGACTATGATTAACCTCAGTTGTATATAAATAGTGTGCCTAATGAGTTTTAAGACACTTGAATATGTACGTAAACAACTTTTTGACAGCGTAGTATATCAGTATTTGAGCACTCAATCCCGCATTAAGTTTGTTTTAAAAGGTGGTTGAAAACTCATTTACTCGTTTCAGATGAATAAACTTTTCCGATCGTCAGGGAATATTTTCTGTAGCACAATGAAATCTGACAGACCATTATGAGAGTTGAACATTGGAAGAAGTGTTGATGCATTACGTAATTAGAAGAAGTGTTTCCGATTGCTGTAAAACAAACAACTAAACTAACCAATAACTAGATATTAGACCGGTAGGTCTTCTCAGTAGGACACTTATTTTAATAGGATACAATGCTCTGGAAAAACACAACATTCCAGATAAAAAAAAAAAAACTGTTTTGTTACGTTTTCAAATAGTTCTTATTGATTTTTTTTTGTATGCATGTATCATTCCCAATCATTACATTTGATTATTTGTTATATTTGCTTTGTATCTGCCACCAGTAACACTCCACCGTGAATATCTGTTTTGCCACCAGCCATAAAAGATATATACTACAACTAAGGAATAACTTGCTAGCACTTTGATTCCAGTTTCTACACATGAACTTTGTGAACAAATGTGCTAATCATCTTATAGCCTATATTGTGTATTACATAAACCTGTGGCTAAGTAATACACAATGAAATAGGCTATATCATTTAATATATCAACAATATGTGAATTCACATTCACAAAATAGAATATCTATATAATTTTTTTTCTTTAGAAAATAACTTTTTTTAAATTAAATATTATTTATAAGTACAAGTATTTTGACAATTTTTTTTTTTTAAATTGTGATAATAGATATAAAATAGATGATAAAAGATGCAGCTATATAACTCCATGGCAACTATACATTCATTAATTTTTAAAAACCTTCAAGACTATTTGAAGTTTTTTATTTTTTTTATTTAAACAAAACCTCTGCAGACAAAATTAAACAAAATGCCTCCTTCTCTTCCTTTACCTCTGTACAGAAAAAAACATAATCAAAATGATTCCAGTACGCATTGATCTGAGGAAATGCTAACAAATTATGTATTATGTTGGCATTTGGCATTGTATTTTTGTAAAGAAAGACGCGCATATCTATAGACTGAACACATGATATTCATGTGCACGCACTCACCCTCTTCACAGATTCACATTTTTGAAGTTTACATGATGATGCTGTACAGTTTTCTTGGAGGAAAAAACAAAAAAAAAACGTGCACCTTGTAACCTATTTCAGAGTTTGCGTTCTCAAGCCACCAAACGCTGTTGTCCTGCAAATGAGCATCCATATTATTACCTCCGGTCCGCTAATGTGTTGTTTCGCTATTACTTGTGGCCTATGCATACTAGCTTTCTTGTTTTACGTTAGTTACGCACATTTACACGTTACAATGTGTTTCCTGCATGAGGTAACATAACACAAAACTACTGTGCTGGTAATAGTCCAGTCATTTTATGAAAAACGGTTGAACAAATTGCAACAGAAGATAACTGATTTATTTTGCATCCTCAATATGTCCTGAGTAAGGAAAAAAAGCCCCCGAAGAATCCCATTAGGGGAACGTTTCGAAAAAGACCCAAATGTATCCCATTCATATGCATATTCATTCTTTTTTCACATGAAAAGGTTAAAAAAATTTAACCTTTAGATATCATCATGAAAATCAATATTGAGAATGTTTTTTGAATCTTGTTGACATATAACTGTAAAAGACTTAATGTTAAGGTCTGAACGGAACCCATTTAGGCTACCCATGAACATTAATACAGGAAGAAGTACTTTAGAAACCAGAGATGGGGTTTGGGCATTGAGTGCATTGTGTACGTAATTAGATTTTTTGATCCAGACACTTTTTATTTCACCTACCTTTTGTCTTCTGCATTCTCCTTACCCATGTCTCCTGTTCTTCCCTCAGACTCATCCCCCAGAAACAGTGCCACTGACCCAGCCCCAAACCCCATCTCTGCCATAATAATTAATAAAGGCTGGTTTCTAAAGTACTTCATGCATTAATTTTCATCGGTAGCCTAAATGGGTTCCATTCAGACCTTAATATTTAATAATTTACTGTTATATGTCAACAAAATTCTACAAGACATTTTCACCTGCTATATACCCAATGTTTAGATCTGTTTGGGTATTTATGCAAATTAGCACATATAATTATATTATGCATCATATGTCCATGTTAACAAACAATTGCAAAAAAACTTGTAATAGATTTTTTGCTTGTCTTGATGTAAGTAATCAACTCAGTGATTTTCATGATAATATCTAAAGGTTAAGATTTTTACCCTTATCACATGAGAAAAAGAATGAATATGCGTATGAATGGGATATATTTGGGTCTTCTTCTAAACTTTCCCCTATTGGGATTCTTCAGGGCTTTTTTTTCCCTTACTCAGGACACATTGAGGATACACAATCAGTTGAGTTCTTCTGTTGCAATTTGTTCAAGGTTGACCCCCATTTTGGCTTAAAATGACTGGACTATAACCCAATGTTTGTTGTTTGTTGTGTGGGAACCCTGAAATAAAACGTTGTCGTTTAAGTGGCCCCTAAGTTAATAACTAATGATCTTTGCAATGGAAGTGAATCATCAGTACAATATGTATTGTTAACAGCGCTATAAAAATTAAGTTGACTCGACTTGGCAGACCATTCTTAAAGTTATCTAATTCTGTTGACAGTGGAAATGGATTGAAAGAGATTTATTTACTGTTGTTGATGACTGTTTATGACTGTTTATTTACTTTTGGTGATGACATTGAAATTTGAATATCTGATTTATGTAGTTTGTTTTCTGCCATAGAGTGAGACATGGCAGAGGAGCGCAGACAGAAGCTGTGTTCGGTGATCCTCCCTACTGAATCTATGAAGGCGATGGCGGAGTCAGTGGGTGTGGGCTCACTGCAGGAAGACAGCTGTCTGGCCCTCAGCGAAGAGGTTAGCTACAGGATTAAAGAGATTGCACAGGTATTTACAATTGCAATTTACAATTTAGTTTATACTTACAGTTAAGCTTATACTAGGGATGTCAACGATTAATCGGCAATCGATTAATTGTCGATAATACATTTAATCGATAAAACTTATCGATCAACAATTAAGCAGGATCATGCGCTCAACTGTGAAACATGGAAGCGAGCACAATGGTGTGGTGAAGTGTTGAGTCCCACTGAATGACACACCGGAATGAAACACACCGGAGTTGTTTGGGACTATTTTACACCTTCATCATGACTATAAGTTTGCGTGTGCATTGGCAGCCTTTTGTTTTGTGCAAATGTAAGTTGTAATAGTTTATTTTGTGTACGCCTATCTGTAACTGATTGGTCTCAAATTGGATGCATTTGGTTTAGAATTGACGTGATCTTTAGCGCGCTTAGCTCAAATGCCGTTTTCAGTGCGTTGTTCCAGCACATCCACAACAGTCACACATTCTGACAAGCACGCATCTGAGGCGGCGTTGGTGACACATTGTATATGTCGTTATATTTATAGATTAAATAATTAATTTAATTTATCAATCACATCAAAACATTTTACAATCCTACTAACCCTTTATTTAGATTAAAAACCATTCTTATTAATTTGGTGAGGAACATAGCTTTTTGAGCAGAATTTGCTGACCCTGTAATGCTGTTTTCCATTAATGCTAACGATTAATCGATTAAAGTCCCTGTAAAGGCAATTCTACAAAAAAGTTCTAAACACATTATAAATGTTACATATGTATTGCTAAAACATATTACAAAGACTGTGAACTGTGAAGTACTGAAATGTGGAGTTAGACCGTTAAACAGTTTTTCACCATTGCAATTTTTCGGATTGTTTGGGCGGGGCTAAAACAGGGCTCGATGACGCACTGGAGCCAATGAGCTCCTGGAGACGCCCCTATTTGATGACGCACAGAGTCTGATCTCTCCCCTAACACACCATAACACTCCCCAAGCACATTCGCATTCACCGCTCAATCGCGAGAGACTGTCAGCACTATTAGTTACTACAGCAGAGCCTACAGTTTGCTACTTAGCTATGCCTTCGACACGGACATGCATAGGCTACCTGGATGCGATCATGTACAAAACAGATCGGTAACTTTATTTAAATTCCCATAAAACGATGACATCAAGAAGAGGTTTTTAGAGAGCCTACCTTGATGAAGAGCTGAGGATCACTGCCAACACCCGCCTCTGTAGTGATCATTTTACACTGGATATTTTTATAAATTTTCCTCAGAGACAACTGGGATTCACTGATAATCCACTGTTACTGGTGAACGGGGCCGAAACGACTATCTTCCGCCTCAGTGTTCATCCTCCCGTCACAAAAGCAGTTTCACCTAATATCACCGTCGACAGCTTCCGCTAGTGGGCGTGGTTTCAGCACAGCCAGTGGACACGCCCCCAGCGTTTGAGAACAGAGATAACTGCTAATTTTTTCAAGATTTTTTATCAAGGCTTTTTTATCATTCAAATTTGGCTGGGTGGCTAATAACACATTTTTCTGTGGTGTGACATACTCAGAACACATACTTAATTTTGACTTTACAGGGACTTTAATTGATCTTTAATTTAAACTTGACATCCCTAGCTTATACATAAACATGTAGAAAGTATGATCTTCATTAAGGTTTTAAGAACAAACATTGTGCACAGTACACTGACATGAAAATTTAAAATGTTTATGTATGACATGTTGGCCTATATTTTCCCTCTTTTTGGTCCAATAAAATTATCAGGGTATTATAATACATAACATTTTTGTGATGTAAAAAATGAGACAACCTTTGCACATTTAATGTAAAAATTGCAAAATATGCAATGCAACAGAAAACCAAAATAAGCGATTTCAGAGAATAAAGAAAACAACAACTTGGAATTGCAGATGCACCAATACCATTTTTGATAACTGATCCAATTCTAATCATCTTCTCAGGCGCTTGTGTCCTCAGCGCCGGCGCCCATCAAAATAAAAGTCCCGCTTCCAACACATCGGTCAATCAGATAAACTAATTGGCCGAGGCCGATATTTTAAAATTGCCAAATATTGGCCGATATATCAGTAGACCACTAGTGGGGGTGGTTAATCTGTCTGATTTCCCGATTCGATTACGATTATTGAAGTCTGATTCGATTACAGTCGATTTTCGATTATTAATGATTCTCGATTAGCGATTATTGATTTTCCATTTCACAACAGTAAACGAAAATACACTAGACCAACATATGATTATATTAGCAGCAACATTTTGGTATTAATTGCACTTTTTATTTGTTTGATATTCAATGAAAATGTAATGATAGTGAGGACATGCAAACATGCTTGTTGTCTACTACTTAGGCAACCCATTATCTTTAAATTATTTTTTTTTTAGCAATTGTGTTGCATTATAATGCAAAGGCACCTGGTTCTATTAATTGACAGCATTAAAATGCATTTTGTGCTTTCCTTCAATTGAATATCTTTGAAGCAAGTTTGGGGGACTTGAAGGGCACCCAATTCAGAGAGTCACCCAGAAATTCAAAAGAACAGCATTTATCTGAAATAGAAAGCTTTTAGAACATTAAACAATACCGTTCAAAAGTTTCGAGTCGGTATTTTATTTTTATTTTTGGGTAAAGAAATAATAAATCAATACTTATATTCATCAAGGATAAATTAAATTGATCAAAAGTTACAGTGAAGACATTTATAATGTTACAAATCGATTATCTGAATCTTGTGTGTGTGTGTGTGTGTGTGTATTGACTATAAATACTTTGCTTTATAAGTACAAAGTAATGACCCATGAAAATTAACATACAATATATTTTATTAACATTGCAAAGAAAGAACAGGAAAATAAATGTGTGCCTGAACTAGCAGCATACTTGTTGTAAATTAATAATATAATGAACGGTACAGCAGTGTTTTTCCTCCTCTGGCTGGAAACGTGTCATATGGCTTCTCATTTTTGTTGTGTTTCTGTCGTCAGTTTTATTCTACAAAGCTTACAATTAGGGTGGCTCTTGTCCAGCTCCTTTCCCCCTTCAACCTCAGAAGCTAAAATATTTCCACATGTCAGCTTTTAACCTAACAAGGAGGGTGTTTGGATTTTGTGCTCACCCATCGCGTCTCTGTTATGTGCACCCCACAGACGGTCCGGCCACTGCACTTCCGCGCTTCAGAGTTCTGTCTTTCGCTTTGCGTCAATATTATGTTCAATAAAACATCAAAAAATGAACGAAAAATCGATTTTTTTTATCGACACTAGACTATTTTCAAATCTTAAGTGATTGTAAAACTATGGGAGACCACAGTTTCAACAAATTTTTAGCATTATAATCTTCTGAATGCACATACTACAAGATTTGTTCGGTCCGCAAGACCACACACACCTGTCGATTGTAGTAACATTTTCTCAGTGAGACAAGATTTAACGTGACTTGAGGAAAAAAAATGGAGGACAATCTACGTCGTCAGCTGGTTCTCCTGGAGTGTGTTTTTACAGGATGAAAAACAAAGGAGAATAGAACAATATGGGTGATATTCTTTCTCAATGCTCCACTTTCGTGTCATGTTTGTGGCTGCCAAGTTTCAGATCTGGAAGCACGCAACATCCAGTTGGTGAAGCTTGATAACTCTTATTGGCTATCGCGGGTATCATGTCAGAGGCAGTCCGATCAAGAATCATAAATATGTTTGATATTTGCGATTTGGGATCGCGTGGGCTCTGATGGGATCGCGAGCAGTAAAATTATCATAATGACACCACACAAATGTTGGACTAAATGTTGGTTGCGAGTAGGGCTGGGATAAACGATTATTAACTAATCGATTAGTTGGGCGATTATTTTATCGATTAGTCGATTAATCTGACGACTTATTGGATGACTAATATAAAGAATATTTTTCAGCTGCTCAATTAATAAAAAAACAATGTATTTCAAATAAATACTAGTGTACTGAATCATGATACTATAAGCTGGCTAACATTAGTCTGTAAAAGTATTTAAGTATTTGAACACCATCATTATAACTCCAACCGAGAAAGAATGAATACAACCAAACCGTGTTATTAAAATATTTTTACAAACATTTTTTATCATAGAGAATGTTTAAATGTCTATACTAACATCAGCGGAGGAGAGAAATGGAGGCGGAGTTAGTGGTGCGATCGAAGGCTGCTACTGCTGGAGATGATCCGGGTGAGGTCTGTGCACCTTTACCGATCAGAGCGCGTGCGCTGACACGGAGTAAAGCCTTGTTTAAACTCGACGCGTCCACACGAGCACGAAGATGCGTGCGGCAAAAGTAAAGTGTTGACGCAAAAATATGACATCAACGTAATTTTGACGTCGAAGCATTGACGTGCCGCTACAGCATCAGCATTTGAATCAGGCCACACCCCCCAGATTGGTCTCGAGATGATATGATCGAATCTTGCATCCCGACGCCCGTTGTCGTTTACAAATCCCCACGACACCCTACGTCAAATGGATCGTGCCAAAATCGGGCTAAAATCGTGTAATCTGAACCAGGCATAAAATGCCCTCCGGAGAAGCAAAACGCAAAACGGAGCTGCAGCGTTTCTAAACTTCTCCGTTTTAGGCCTAGTTTTAGTATGGACGGGAGGTGCAAACGTAGCAAAAGGTCTCCGTTTTCAAATGAAAATGCAGTAGTGTGGACGGGGCCTAAGACAAAGCAGGAGGGAGACTTGTAGACTAGACGTGCAGTGCTGTTGTGTTCAGGGTTAGGAAACACTGGAATATGTCTAAGTGATGCTCAGAGAGAGTTTGGTGACAAGACAAAGAAAATGCTCAGAGCAAACACTGAGACGCAAACTTAGCAAATCTGCAGGTGAGTGAGTGTGTGTGTCTGAGAGAAAGCATGTATTCGACGTGTGCGTGAGTGACTTGTGTGGTAACAGTGACTGGCTGAAGAAGATGTAGAAGTGAGGCAGATGTGTCTGACTACAAATATAAAAATGAGAAATTGTTTATTTATTTATTTATTTATTTATTGTGTGTGTGTGTGTGTGTGTGTGTGTGTGTGTGTGTGTGTGTGTATGTGAAATATGGTAAAAGGGGCTATTTTTTATTGAACGTTTGTGATCAATTGCACAAAATAGCCCTGGAATTAATATTCCACTATGTTAAACTTTTGGTCTCTAGTTTTTTCATGGCACATACAAGAGTGTTGACAGTGAGGGGAGTGTTCATTTATTCACTGTGTCCTCTTGGTTATAACTGTGGCCTGAGATGCCTTGTACAGTGAAAAAAAAAAAACATTTTTCGAATTTATTTCTTCAGCATATTATTATTATTAGCCATATTGTATTATAAGTCATATTGTTGATTGTTATGGGCATTATTTGAACAGTGAAAATAATAATAAAAGTTTTTTTTTAACTTTAAATGTCACTAATACTGACTATTCATTGATTCGTTTGAATTGAAATAAATAAAATACTTTCACTGCAAAAATTATGTATGCGATTAATTTAGATTGATTAATCACAGAGTATGCAATTAATTAGATTAGTTTTTTAATTGATTACCCCCCCCCCCCATTCAAAAATTACCCCCCCACATACAATAAATAAATAAATAAATAATCATATGATTGCTGGTTATAATAATTGTTTGCAGCAATTTGCATTCATTTCCATTTGAGCTTTGTACACAGAAAAGCTGAAGGTGTTGTTTAAGTGCTGATGTGATATATCCCACAGGATGCACTAAAGTTCATGCACCATGGGAAGAGACGCAAACTTCTGACTGGTGACATTGACCATGCTCTTAAACTAAAAAACGTGGAGGTAAGAAAACCACAACATTCAGTACCCTTTACAAATTATTTTTCCTATGTAAAGCAAGTTTTTCTTTAATTGTACTTGTCTCCTTTAGCCGCTATATGGATTCCAGTCTCAAGAGTTCATCCCATTCCGCTTTGCCAGTGGAGGTGGCAGAGAATTGCATTTTTATGAAGAAAAGGAAGTGGATCTTAGTGACATCATCAACACACCCCTCCCTCGAGTTCCTCTTGATGTTTCACTCAAAGGTAATTAACAAGCATTCCTCATATGAAACTATAAGACGCAACTCTATACCAAACCTAGTGAGTTGCTTACTTGGCATATACATCATTATAGACACTGTCCCAAATGGAACCGCATACGTTTTATTAATAATAATACATTATATTTATATAGCGCTTTTCTCGGCACTCAATGCGCTTTACATAGAGAGGGGAATCTCCTCAACCACCACCAGTGTGCAGCATCCACCTGGATGATGCGACGGCTGCCATATTGCGCCAGAACGCTCACCACACACCAGCTTACTGGTGGAGAGGAGACAGTGATGAAGCCAATTGGTATATATGGGGATGATTAGGAGGCCATGATGGACAGAGGCCACTGGGCAAATTTGGCCAGGATGCCTGGGATTTTTAATGACCACAGAGAGTCAGGACCTCGGTTTAACGTCGACGGTGCTCTTTGACAGTATAGTATCCCCATTACTATACTGGGGCATTAGGACCCACACAGACCACAGGGTGAGCACCACCTGCTGGTGTCACTAACACCTCTTCCAGCAGCAACCTCACTTTCTCAGAAGCTCTCCCATACAGGTACTAACCAGGCTCAGCCCTGCTTAGCTTCAGTGGGCAACCAGTCTTGGGCTACAGGGTGATATGGCTGCTGGCCTTATTGCCTTTTAGAATACCTTGTTTTTGCTAAATACTAAGATAGCATCAAATGTATCCTTCCCAGAATGCATTGTAAGTGAACTAAGGTTTTAAGAAAAAAAAGGTTTCAAGATAGTAGATGAGTGGAATTAAATAATATATATATTTTAAATTAAATGCTTAATATCTAATTAAAAATAGACTATATAGCCCATTATTTATTGTGCTGTTTACTTTTGTTTATTTCAAGTGTTTATAATGAGCATTGTATCATTAGCTTGCTAACATCAGACTGAATCAATTGCGAGTCAAGTCTCCAATGTGCTTTGTGTGAGGAATGCTATTTGCATGCTACGTTTGTTGTCTGTGAATTACATTTGCTGCGTCCCAATTCGCTTACTTATACTACGCCCTAAAAGTATGTACTCTTTTTGTGAGGAAAAAGTACATACTTTTGAGTGTGTAGCAAAAGAGTAGGCAAGCTTTGGGACATACTATCACGTCATCTTTAATGGACAGCTCTGTCGCGTGCTGCGTGCAGCCTGTCACCGTAAACTGCCCTGTCATCTTGTCACAGTTAAAATCCTCTATTCTATCTAATTTTATTTCCTACCGTTTCGGAGAGCATGTTCATCTGCCAGTTGTGGGTCTTTCATGCTCTCCTCGTGTTTGCAATTTGAATATAATGATGCATTTAAAACGTAATGGCTAAACGTGTCTTTACAGAAGTTCACAATGCTGCTGCAAATGCAATATAATGTGGACAGCATTGAATAAATTCATTTTCGTCAGGTTAGATACTGATAATTAATCACTCAAAGCTCTTTATCTAAACCTCTCTACACAACCGCGGGGACTCGCAAAAGAGTAGGCAAGCTTTGGGACATACTATCACATCATCTTTAACGGACAGCTCTGTCGCGTGCTGCGTGCAGCCTGTCACCGTAAACTGCCCTGTCATCTTGTCACAGTTAAAATCCTCCATTCTATCTAATTTTATTTCCTACCTCTGTATCGACTACGTGTCTGTAGTTTTTTAACACTTTTTACTCGTGTTTGTAGTTCTAACCGAATCCTCGTCCAACGCGCAATGGTTTGTGGGCAATATCAGCCGTTAGAGTGTGCATAGATCTACATTTCGGATTCTGGCCGGAAAAAGTAGTAGACCATCCGGTTATCTTTGAAACACTCATTTCAACATACTACGATTTGGGACGTACTAATTCTATTTTCGAATACTATTTAGGACAGATAGTATGCGAATTGGGACGCAGCAGTTGTTTCCCACATTAGGAAAAAAAAAAAAGAAAAAGAAGAAGAAGAAAAAAGCCTGTTGTCTCTGTCTTTCAGCTCACTGGTTAAGCATTGATGGTGTCCAGCCTGCAATACCAGAGAACCCACCTCCAGGTAAGAGTTTTTCTGCCCTTTCTTTCTTTTGCATTATGTCAGTATAGAGTAAGGGAATATGTTTGGATTATTGTACTGCAAAAAAGATAAAGCTTATATTAAATCCACACTATTATTTCAATATAAATGTATGCTGTGTTCAGTGATCAACAGAAAAATAATGATTCAATGATTTCAATGCACCTGTAAAGCAGCTCTAAAAAGCTGAAGTCAGTTCAGTGTTGATTCGGTTCCATTGTAGAGATCATCAATTGTTAAATCAATTCAATTGGGCTATAAAACAGCTCTGCAGAAAACAGTGATGTCATCGTCCAGCTCAGTTCAGTTCCCATCATATAGTGTCAGTGAGTGTAGTCAGATCAATTATATTGTTGAATATCATAATAACTTAAAGGGGAAATGAAACAGTCAATCAAGTTTACATGATTTACAAGATGGATTTCCACTATAATCAAAAATTATATAAGAACCATGACAAATGTAAACATATAAAAGAAAAAAACTTTATCTCTTTCGCCGGCATTGTGCAGTATTCTAACATGTGGCTTCACGGGGTTGGTTGGTTTCAGTTTAACAGGCTCTGGACAGTGAAAATCGCGACAAAAGTGTTTTGACCGCGAACGATTAATGTTAGGTACTGTCATTAGACAAAAAGATGACGTGTAATGTTATATGTTAACAAACTGCACATAGAAACATTGTTCACGATGTCTGCCATCATATTCCCGTCTGGTCAACACCATGTAAGTTACGTTGCTATGTAGAACAGCCGGTGGTGGTTTGGGATGAAGATAGAGCGGGTTTGTAACGCTACCAGGTGTCAGTGTGGCTGTTGTACTGCGATGCCCACCGTGTCAGAGTCCATCTGCTGTCACAGGTTGATCTTGAGCATTTATTGCGTGGTCAATTATGCATCACCGGTGAGCACGTTTACCATGCTGTGCCCGGGAGGTAAGTTAGACGTGTTTGAAGCATAGACTATAGGTTGGAAGCGGCAATGCTTTCCCTGAAGAATGTCAGAGCAGAGACACTTTTCCCTAATATATGTAGCTATTAGCACTACCAGTGCAAAAACATGGACGTTTCATTTCCCCTTTAACAAATACATGCAAACTTACATGGTGTTGACGAGACGGGAATATGATGGCAGACATCGCGAACAATGTTTTTATGTGCAGTTTGTTAAAGGGCACCTATTATGCCCCTTTTTACAAGATGTAATATTGGTCTCAGGTGTCCCCAGAATGTATTTGTGAAGTTTCAGCTCAAAATACCCCACAGTTAATTTATTATAACCATTTGAAAATGTCATTTTGGGGCCTCTTTAAAAATGAGCTGTTTTGGAGGTATACCACCTTAATGCAAATGAGCTGCATATCCCCGCCCTGCCTTTGGATGAGGGCGTAACTTGATACCTATCGGCAGTCACTCTAAGCAGACTGGCTGAGAGACGCGCTGTTTTGAATGTCATTCAGCATACGTTTGAATCGGAATATATAAATAGTACGAAGAGACTCCGGCAGAATAAACACAAATGAGAATGGACCTACTGGACCTATTTGATACATTTATGTATAGAGTTGTAATCGCATCCCATTTGCAATTATGGATATGCAACACACACACACACACACACAGACATACACAAACACTAACGCTGGCGTTAACGCTGGCTTTTTTGAAACTACATACACATACTGTGATAAAGTTTGCTATGTACAAGCGAAATACATTTATACGAGGGACCTGTTGCGTCATGTTTAGCTTGTCATACAGGTGCTTCTGTGGCAAATGTGAGAAGATGGCTAACTTACAGGACAACAACATATGCAGTTTTTAATACAATAGCTTTAAATATATATATATATATATATATATATATATATATATATATATATATATATATTAGGGCTGGGTATTGAGACAAATTTCACAATTCGATTCGATTTCGATTCACAAGCTTTCAATTCGATTCGATTTCGATTACGATTCGATTCAATATCGATTATTTTGGATATCAGTTACAATAAATGGCAATTTTTCTCAAGGGAATTAAATCTCTTAACTAATGCTGTAAACTATGGGAGACTTGTTGTAGCCTACTAGGCTTCATTAGCCTAATAGGAAGGTAATAATGAATGAATCACTTAAATTACACTTTTATTTATTTTTATAATAAGAAGATTATATGAAATATAAACATTTAAATGGTGGCTGTCATAAAAACTTGCCAGATTTATTCAAATATGAAGGTAATAATGAATGTATCACTTAAATTACACTTTTATTTATTTTTATAATAAGAAGATTATATGAAATATAAACATTTAAATGGTGGCTGTCATAAAAACTTGCCTTATTTATTAACATATGCATTAAATATTGAAGAACTTTAAGATTATAATGCATATGTAATATAGTGTATATATTTAGCAAAATGCTCCTCTCTGGAGTTATTTTTTTCTATCTGACTAACGAGTTGATGTGGGTCTTCTGAGGTAAATATGACGATACATGACAAGACATTGATTACAAGCTGTTTAACTGACGTCTTTCCACGGTTGAAACGCTGATTGAGCAAATGAATGTGATATGATACGGATTTCAATAAGTTGTACTCTATTTTTTAACAGACTTTCAGATGCTCCTTCATGTTTATTTCGCGCTGTGACTGGTATTATTAACCCGGAAGAGAGATCAGCGCTGCTGCTTCTCTAGAGCTGCGCCAGAGCGATCTCACGCCACAGCGCCAAAACTCTATTTATGTTTTTGAATTTCTAAAGAAAATGGACGTAATTTGAAAATTGAGACTTTGTTTCATATCAATAGTAACAAAGGACAAAGATTATTGCGATTTTTTGAATGCGCGCAGCCGCGATACAATGTCCCATTCATTCAAATGAAACAGGATGACTAATCGATTATTGAGACTTAAGAATCGATATAGGTTCGTAAAAATGAGAAACGATTAATATCGAGAAATCGATATTTATTACCCAGCCCTAATATATATATATATATATACTGTATATATATATATACAGGGCCTGAAGTTAATTTTTTCGGCCACCGGCCACTGTGGCAGGTGGATTTAAAAATTCACCTGCCACAGAGACTTTTTACCAGCCTTTTTTTTTTTTTTGCCTCATAAACGTAAAAAAAAAACCCCGGGAATTTCACAATATTGTTCTTTAACTTGTAAGAATACACATTTAAGTGCTGTCAAGTAATAATAACTCTAATAACATACATTAAAAAAAAATCTTTTTATTCATTGATTTTGACAGACACACAACATATATAGTATAGGCTATAATATAGTATATACTCAACAGATAGACCCACCGCAGCTCGTAAACAAATCACACGCGGCTGTGTTGATGGCGGATTTATTCACGTAGACAGGTCTTACTCTTAACAGCTTTTAGTTACAGCATTCAAGAACGGTTAAATATGAACTAAATTAATACTGTTATTACTGATAAAATTACCGGGTACCGGACATTTTCTCACCGGTACCCAACTCCCAACATGCACAGTTGCACACGCACACACATCTGTGCAACTGTCATTGTACTTTAACCTACAACAGCGACGCGCTACATTATCTCATCCCATCTCACCAACAGTTTAATACTCGCACACGTAGTCAGAAAAAGAGCCTCATCTTCTTTCTGATCGCATGAACGTTACGAAACAACAGTCGCTGTCATAAATCAGCCGCTCACGAACCTTGCCATTGCCGCCAATTGTCCACTTTGTATTAAAATGTCTTCTTTTTCTCATCCTCGTCTTTTTGTTGGTCATTTGTTTCAGCTGGCCTCTTTACCCCAGTAATGTGCCGCCACATTTTAGCTAAAGTCAAACGCAATGGCGGACTTAGTTGAAAAGTAAAAATCCTAATGAATCACTCAAATCTCATTGGCTACCTGCCAATGTGGCAGGTAGATTGACAGTGTTACCCGCCAATAGCAAAATTCACCCGCATTTGGCAGGTGGTCGGGTGTTAATTTCAGGCCCTGTATATATATATATATATATATATATATATATATATATATATTTTTTTTTAAACGTATGGTTACAGACTATACAAACAAGGTTTAAATTATATAAACAGACATCCTAGGACGACAACGACAACAACTTTAGACGCATTTGTTGTTGAATTAGCTGACATCGACTGAACAGACTAAGTTATTTGCTCAAAATTCATAAAATACACTTACTGTTACTGGATGTGTCGGTGGATCGCAAACAGTAGACGACGATCCACACTTGAGGATTAACTTTTAAGCCACAACAACAGGATTAACCCACGACAGAACACTTATGATTCCAAGAGATATTACCGGCTGTAGTTGAAACAATGGAGGATGGTGTGTACAGATCACCGAGGGCGGGGTCTATGCCACAACCACACTGTCAATCAAACCCCTTTCTCACTTTCTACGTCACAAAGAGCTGAATCTTAGAATAGCTCGTTCTGAGACAGTGGATATGATTTATTGAGATTGTAAAAAAAACACTGGGTGGATTTTTATCGTTCTAGGGTGGTTTTGCTCACACACTGCCAACACACATTTATGTTCAAACACCATGTAAAAGTAAATTTTCCATAATAGGTGCCCTTTAACATATAACATTACACGTCGTCTTTTTGTCTAATGAATGTACCTAACATTAATCGTTTGCGGTCAAAACACTTGTGTAAGCACAGTTTGATGTCGCGATTTTCACTGCCCAGAGCCTGTTAAACTGAAACCAACCAACCCTGTGACGTCACATGTTAGAATACTGCACAAAGGCGACGCCCTGGCGGCGAAAGAGATAAAGTTTTTTCTTTTTTTCTTTTATATGTTTACATTTGTCATGATTCTTATATAATTTTTGATTATAGTGGAAATCCATCTTGCAAATCATGTAAACTTGATTGACTGTTTCATTTCCCCTTTAAATACATACATACTGGTAACTAGTTAATACTATTCCTATTAACTAGTATTATCTTACACACTATTTGAGCATTAGACCGTATATACTGTGCAAGTTTGCAGTACTGCACTAGTGTCCCATTTCTGGTTTATTACTTTAAAAATACATGATATAATTTTGTGATTTCTTTATCCTACTCAGCCCCTAAAGAGCAGCAGAAGGCAGAGTCTACAGAGCCACTCAAAGCTGTCAAACCTGGACAGGAAGAGGAAGGCTCTATCCAGTCCAAGGGTCAGGGTGCAACCTCTGCTGAAGTCAAAGGTCAGAAATTAGTTGAGTTAAAATGGTATGGTTGCAATCAAAATGATTGAACCCCCCCCCCTGCCCTGCAATACATTCTAGTGATTTGTATGAAACACTTCAGGTAAAGCATCAGTTAACCATAAATAGTAAGTTATTAATACGTATATGTGTGATTCTGAGAATGTTAGGTTGAGTTAAAATAAAAAAATCTAATATGTATCAAATATGGCTGTAAACATCCATATACAAAATTATTCAACCCCCAAAATCTAATTTTGTAGGGAATTCTTTACTCTTTATAACCTAAAATAAACATCTGACGCACATATTATGCTATTAGAAACATTATTTGTTCAAAAGCTTCCAGCTCCCCGATTTTCTTTGGTTCCCGCACTCAAATCTCACCAAAGATTTTCAAGGGAATTTGAATCTGGAGACTGTGCAGGCCACAAAATATCCTGATACTTCAAAGAATCCATTACGCTGGTCACATGGTCAAAATTTTCGCACCACTATGTTTGACCTTAATAATTGTGTTTGTCTCTGATCATAAACCATGCCTTTTTTGTGCCAGACATACTGCTGATTAGTCATTTTTTTAGTTAGTCATTAGTCAGCTTTATTGTCGATTTTTCACATGCTCCAGACATACAAGCAATCGAAATTACGTTTCCCTCTATCCCACGGTGAAGACAGACAAAGAAACTAAATTTACGTATATTAAACATGTAGTTAAACCTAGACTAAAGTTAAACATATACTATCACTATGTATGGACATCAATAAATAGACATTTAAAATTCGTTTCTGGCCTACAAGGAAGAAAAGGAATAGTCGAATAAACTCGTTATTTTTGTTTGTTTTTTCGCACAAAAAGTATTCTCGTCGCTTGATAAACATATAGTTGAGCCACGGTAGTCACTTGGGATATTTAAACATTTTCTTCATTGACTTTCTGGGCCGTCAAGAGGCAGTCCCTTAGGAGCCAATGTGGTAGTTATACAGCTCTCAAATTTAATCAAAAATATCTTCATTTGTGTTCCGAAGAAGAACGAAGGTCTTACGGGGTTGGTACAGCATGACTTAATTTTCATTTTTGGGTGAACTAACCCTTTAAGTCCGCAAGTGACATGATAGTGCGAGACAGTTTTGGTCGTAGCGAACATCAGAAGTGTGCAAATTTCATAGTAGTGCAAAGACAGTTCATTGAAAGCAGCTTCTGATGTGTGGAAATGACATTGTAGTGTAAGGACAGTTCAGTCATAGCAGCATCAAAGTGTGCAAATGATATGTTAGTGCAAGGACATCATTGGGGGTGGGGGTTGTCATCTTCTTGACGGCCTGGTGGCTGAGGGGAGAGAGTTCAGCATTGTCAAGGTCGGACATCCGGGACTTTTACTCCTGTGCGCGCATAGCAACGCGGGTAAACAAGCCCCCGCCATTAAGCTACACGAAAGCGGAAGATAAATAAGCGTCTAAAATGAATCTAAATAGAAATGTAATCTCAAATGAATGGACAAATTGAGGGACAAATCAACGAATAACAAAATAATACCACTGCAGAGATGGCCACTCAATTTTCTGCTATGTTATGCTATGCATGGTCGGCAGCTCTACACCGATAAGCAACAATGAAATGCACTATTTTTGTGGGGAAAAAGATAGACTACATTTATGCAGTTAACCTTTTTTTGGCTTTTTCTGTCCCTCACTGACATTGTAGCTGCAAGTTGTGCCACTGACAGACTGAGCTCATTACAGCAACGCCACTTTGTAACACAGTGCTTTTGAATGAACAGTTTTTTTTTAATGAATAAAAAAATCGATAACATAGTTAATCGATGCTTGATTGGTATTTAAACATGACTGCAAGTGTAGGACACATGGTATGTACACTAGTGATGTGTCGTTCATGAACGATTCGTTCATTTTGAACGAACCTTTAATATGACTCAGGACTACCGAGTTGTCTCAGGGAGTGATTCGTTCATGTTGTGTTACCCGCGCATGCGCATTGCGCAACATATGGATTCTGAATCTGTACTGGAAAAAGAAATGATTAGTTCATCTCTCGAGTCTCGAGTTCGGGTTCGGGGCGAGTTCTTCCTGTCAGTCCCATAGAGCCTATGCTGTCAATACCGGAAAGAGAAATGATTAGTTCATCTCTCGAGTTCGGGTTCTGCGGGTCCTAGTCTTTCGTTCTTCCTGGCAGTCCCATTAAGCTTATGCTGTCAGACCACCGGAAAGAGGAATGATTAGTTCATTTGAGTCTTCGGGTTTGAGTCCTTTGAGTCCTGAGTCCTTCGGGTTTGAGTTCGTTCTTTAGTCACGTGAATTGTCACCGTATTGAATTGAGAATGAGGAGTCACGTGCCGATTTGGGCGGGGTCTGAGCCGGTCGGCCATGATGGTAGGAGACGCTATCGGTTGCCAGGGGCAACGCCCCTGGTTATTATTTTGGCAGGACAGAGACGGATCTAAGAATATGAGAAAAAAAGGAAGAAAGTAAAGCAATGCTAAAAGATAAGGTGAAAGAAAAGGGACCTTACAAGAACAAACTCACACAAAGTGCAAAACGGCTGTATTTGGAGAAGCACCATCAATATATTTGTTCTTTTGCACTAATAACAGTATTATTATTATTTTATTATTATTACTTATGTTGTCCATGAAACTTATGTTGTCCAAATAGCCTATATATTTCAGTTCTCAATAGATATTGTTAGGCCATATCAAGTTGTTTCAAACATTTATTTCAATGAAATAAAAAAGTAATGAACAAGGCACTCAAACAACACTTTTGCATATGTTCATTAAGGCACAGCAAACAGTGAAAATCGTATACTAAAGCCTAAAGGCATCAGCAAACCTAGCAATCCGGCGTCTCCTCGTTAGATCAGACTCTCCCTGCTGTGTCAATTTCGGTAACCCCAAAAACTTAATTCCATTGTTCCTATGTTTTCCATATGTATCGTGTGAGTTACTGGAGGAGTTTTTAACGCATCAATTACTTCCAGGCATGGTAAAACAGTGCGGTATTGCAAGAAACTCCTCTACTACCGAGCTAAAAACACACACAAACAATACTGTTTTGCCGTGGGAATCCTACCAACATGGCGGAGAGGGGAGGGGCTCTGTAAAATGACGTCAACTCCTCATTCTCAATAGCCTAATTCACAAACTTTTTACAAACTAATTCACAAACTTTTTACAAACAAGCACGTAGATGATGTATAATATAATAGTAGTTAATTAATGTACAATATATAATAAAACACACCACAGATGCATAATATAGAAAAGAGACGGACAGGGACAATAATAAGGAATAAGGAATAATCCCTCCTTTTATCAAGTCATCTAGCAAGTCTTTGGCAATTAAATAGTTGGGGTTTTTTTTCCTCAGCTGCTTCTTATTCCCCTCGATGAAATTGTCTTTTTTCTTCCATGTCCTGGAAGGTTTGCTATGATACCATACATTTTAAACTTACAAACGATGCTACCAACTGTGTCTCTTGTAACTTTTAGTGCTCTTCATAGCTCTCATAGCTTTTGTCTTTTGCCATATTTGCCAATTAACTTCAGCACATGCATGAGCTAAATGTATGCATTTGTTACAACTAAAGCTAATAAAGTGGTCTAATAGGGTTCCCAAAATCTTAGTTTTGGTTTTACACATTTGTGTACCCTACCATACTTGATTTAAGTGATTTAAAAACAGCAATGTTGAATAATTATGACATAGCTGCATTATAAAAAAGACAAAAAATATTACATTATATATAGTAATCATAACTATTAATATGCCACATAAGTGCTTTATATATTTTTTTAAATCTCTGGATCTCTAGAAAAGCTTACATTTTATAAATTGTTAGTCTCTGTGGGGTTGAATGATTTTGATAGCAATTGTACATCTGATGTTTTAGTTAATTTTATTCTACTGATTTTCCAATCTTAATCGCATCATTCTCATGGTGTTTCAGGAAAGGAGAAGATGCGGATGAAGCCGCGTAGCACACACGAGCTCTCTGTGGAACAGCAACTGTATTATAAAGAGATCACTGAAGCCTGTGTGGGATCTTGTGAAGCCAAAAGAGCGGTATGTGTGTGCAGTGTTCACTCCAAAATAATTTTTTTCTAAATGGTGGTTAAAGCGAGAATTTATCAGCCATTAAACTGTATTTTGCATTATTTCCCTAAAATGTTTATCTCTGTGATATTTAGCTGTATTTTGAATATCTTTTTGCATAATGATAAACAAGCAAGTTTGACAAAACACCACCTAAAACAAACATTGAAACGTCTTTACTTCCACATGTTGTATAAATGTTGCTGTAATGATGCGACCAGGAGGCACTGCAGAGCATAGCAACAGACCCTGGCCTGTACCAGATGCTGCCAAGGTTTAGTACCTTCATCTCCGAGGGCGTGAGTACATTCATAAACCACTTATATCTAGTACAACTGCTTTATTAGCCAGTGTAAAATGGCTATAACCAATAAAATAGGAGACATGTCAGACTTTTAGCCCTTTAATGCAAACATACGCATAAAAACAGATCACTTTTTCTTTGTCTGATTTAAGTGTTAGTTCTGGTCCGCAGAAACAAGGGCGCGAACGAACTGAGTATGTGTTAGAAGAGACACGCGGGTGCGATCGAACAGTGGAGACATAAAAACATACTCCGCAAAGTGTTAACTTATATTTGTGTAGGCCTATACTCGCATTAAAGCACAGTTTTAAAAGCAAAACATATTTGAAAGTAAAACATAACAAAAAAGTAAATAATGATTTTATAATGACAAGTTGTCATGTCATTTTTTTTATTTTCATGATTTTTCTAACGTTATTAGGGTAGTTTATACAATTAAAATGTATAATTAAATATTGTGGTCGTTTTCCCTCACCCAGCTCATTCACATACAGCCAGAAAATTCCATGATGGCAAATCGTTGGCTGGTCAATGCTCTCTGCTCTCCTAAACTCCAGACGCAAGCAGAAAAAGAGTTCTAATCTCTCCGACATTTTTGTTCTACTCGCTTCTGATGCTTTTCAACGTTGTTTCAACGTATTGTGTATTACGGAGCTTCATTTCAACTGCCAGTATGTAGTAGGGCTGGGCAAAAAAATCGATTTTTCGATTAATCGTTTTTTAAAATGTGTTCGATTCAAAATCGATTCTCAACGGCCACGAATCGATTTTTTCCATATAAAGGGCTTGCGGACGCGGTGCTGCATCTTCTCGTCTCTCTGCACTAGGCAAGCGCCAAGCGCTGCAGCTGTCGATACACACATGCGTTCAGGAGTCGGGACATGACGGAATATTCACTTAAGAATCGGGCCAGCATTGCATCGTAACCTATGATCGTAGCTAACGTTTATCATTTTCACGTCTTTTTGTGTTTTACAAGCAATGTTAAACCATCCCATGCTCGCGCACTCTCAGAGATGTCTTTCACTGCGTGCACAGTACAGCCTAAATCTGCCTCACAAACAGCTCGCCAGAAACAAACGTTTTGTCCCTGGATTATATCACTTTAACAGTTAAAACACGCGACATTATGTCAAAACTCTGGTCTTGGTGAGTAACCTCGTAAAGACAGTCGGTAATGTCTTAAATTAGCATTAAACGCGTGTGACAGAAAGTTATTGAAACAGTATGGATGCGCGCACTAGTTCTTTAAGTGAACGCAGCCATTTGTGTCAGTCATTAATTCTGTTGTCATAACAACAGAATATAGTATTAATTGTAAGCAATCAGAATTAAAAGCCTTTTTATTTGATTCAGTTTGGACTAAAAAGACTATCCAGTGTTATTTTACATTGGATTACTTTATTCAGTTTCTGTAGTATTTCTGACATACCCAAAAAACTACCCCAAAATGTCTCTTAATTTGTGTCTTTATTCTATTGTATTTATTTGTGCTACTTTTTTCAATTTAATTCAAAGATTGAAATCAAGCTTCCATACATAAACTCTTAAAACAAAAACAAAAAACAAAAATTAAAGCTGCAAGCAGCGATGGGCGGGCCCTCGAACCTGTAGCACGTCGGGGTCTGAGGCAGCCGTGTTGCATTTTCTGCAGCTCAGCCAGTGCGGATGTGCATTTGCTACGTTGCTTCGTTAAAGGTCACTTCCTGTTGCCAGGAGGTGGCGCTATGACTGTGGGTGAATGTCGGCATGTAGATTTGTTCAGGGCGGGACTCTTGTCAAACGTGTTAAATTTCGTGCGAATCTGGGCATTTACAGCCAAGTTACTACAACTTCCTGTTTCATGGCGAATCATCGACGCCACGGACACACCCATCGACGAAAACGCGCAGATAGCACAACTTTACATCGTCAATGCCTTTAGAAGGTACAGCAGAAATTTGAAGTTGATCCGACTAAATCCCTAGGAGGAGTTCGTTAAAGTACGGAGTGTGTAAATCTTCCCAAATGGTTGGCCCAATTCAAAATGGCGGACTTCCTGTCGAGTTTAGGGTATGAGTTCTTGAGGCTTTTTTGTGCGTCTGGTCATGGTAGATGCACCACAGAAATTTCGTACATGTCGGTCAAACAAGCGGCGGGGGCTGCTTCATTAAAGGTCACTTCCTGTTGCCAGCAGATGGCGCTATGACTGTGGGTGAATATCGGCATGTAGATTTGTTCAGGGCGGGACTCTTGTCAAATGTGTAAAATTTTGTGCAGATCTGAGCATTTACAGCCAAGTTACTACAACTTCCTGTTTCATGGCGAATCATCGACGCCACGGTCACACCCATTTACGAAAACGCGCAGATAGCACAGCTTTACATCGTCAATGCCTTTAGAAGGTACAGCAGAAATTTGAAGTTGATCCCACTAAATCCCTAGGAGGAGTTCGTTAAAGTACGGAGTGTGTAAATCGTCCCAAATCGGTCGCCAAATTCAAAATGGCGGACTTCCTGTCGAGTTTGGGGTATGGCTTCTTGAGGCTTTTTTGTGCGTCTGGTCATGGTAGATGTACCACAGAAATTTCGTACATATCGGTCAAACAAGCGGCGGGAGCTGCTTCGTTAAAGTTCACTTCCTGTTGCCAGCAGGTGGCGCTATGACTGTGGGTGAATGTCGGCATGTAGATTTGTTCAGGACGGGACTCTTGTCAAATGTGTAAAATTTCGTGCAGATCTGGGCATTTACAGCCAAGTTACTATAACTTCCTGTTTCATGGCGAATCTTCGACGCCACGGACACGCCCATCGACGAAAACGCGCAGATAGCACAACTTTACATCGTCAATGCCTTTAGAAGGCACAGCAGAAATTTGAAGTCGATCCGACTAAATCCCTAGGAGGAGTTCGTTAAAGTACGGAGTGTGTAAATCGTCCAAAAATGGCCGCCAAATTCAAAATGGCGGACTTCCTGTCGAGTTGAGGGGTATGGGTTCTTGAGGCTTTTTTGTGCATCTTGATATGATACACGTCCCCACCAAATTTTGTGCATATAGGTTGAACATGGACGAGGGGCTAATTTTTTCCAATTTTCTAGGTGGCGCTAGCGTGCCGTTTTGCCACGCCCATCCGTGAAACCCACAAAATACGAAATTTTTCACCAGTCCTGACATGCGTGCCAAATTTGGTGAGTTTTTGAGCATGTTGCGGCCCCGAAAATGGCGCTTACTTTGCAGAAAAAAGAAAAAAAAAATATATATATAGCTGCGAGCAGCGATGGCGGGCCCAAGCCGGTGGCACCGCAACCCCGGTTCCTTTAGTTACCTAAATGCACCCGGGTGGCGGTGCCGAAGGCTTTGGCCCTTTTATGATTAAATGTTAAAACGGCTTGCCATACTCTGTCAGTTCGACTAGTCACAATTATGTTACAGATATCTTAAATTATAATACAAACTATCCAAAATGTAATTACGAATAGACAGAAAGACGTTGTTAATATCTACAATGTTAATTCCGGACAGGCAAACTTAGCTTTTAAATGTTAAAAGGGCTTGCCATACAGGGACGTAGGCTCAGAGAGAGGCTCACCATATTCAAACCAAAATATCTGACTTCCTCTTGGTCCGAGCTAATGACTATGTATTAGAAAGTTGTCCGGCTTGAGGAGTACAATGTATATAGCGATTTTTGTAACTGTAGATAAAACTAACAACCCCACTTTTGTCAAAAGGTGGCGCTATTTAGTCCTTGCACTATGCCCGTTTCTGAAACTTTGCACATGTCTACTGGCTAATAAATGTGATGTATCTGTTGAGTTTCAAGCAATTTCAATTTCAATTTGACTGTTGAAAAGAAGTGCGCCGATTAGATACTCAGGATCGGTATCGGCTCTGACACTGCCATCTTTGACGAGGCTGATTCAAATTCTATATTGTGCATATATACTATTCTATGTTAGGCACAAAGGCACAAAAACTTTCTAAAGTACCATAAAGTTTTTGTGTACTGTATTATTAGTGTTCTGAAGCTATTATGTGATATAGAAATTAATATTTAAGTCATTAAATTCAAGAACACAAACTTTTCCCTCTCTGCGCCTGTCAGTCATTCTCCATTCAGCATTCAAACAGCACGTCACATTCGGTTACAGTCAATGATGAAACGATCTTCAAGATGATTGAATGTTAATCCTATTATACTGGATCTTTAAGATAAAGGTCTAAAGGTCTATATTTTCGAATGAAGAAACTTTTTCTTGCTGGACTGTAACTTAACCGTGTTACTTTCTACCGGGTGTCGGACGCTGTCGGTTAGATCACAACACTAGAGTCAGAGCACTATAATTGTTCTTCACGCACACAGTAACTGAAATTTAAAACCTTTAAAAGAAAAGGCTCAATAAACTATTGCATAGATAGATAATGTATAATACACTGTTCATAAATATGTATTTCCTTTGTGCTTTGAACTTTTCAATACGGACTCACTGCGCTGTAATTTCATGTGGCTTCAAGCACATCATTCTCCGCTCGGGATGCACATAAGTGCTTTGTGCTGCACCGTATTGGAGCCGTAATATCATAATGCAGTGACGTAATGACCGATTATTAATAGCCTTTCAACTATATGTTGCTGCGTCATTAAACATCTGTCCTATGCATTTCAAACATTTATAGCAGCCATGGCTATATTTTTTTATGATTTTTGTTATCTTGTTTTTCATGAATGTATTTTTCAAAAATAAGAGCAATGTGTATTATCTATTATTAATATGGTTTATAATAGCATTTTTGTCATAGATTATGACAAAGTAATCATATGATCCACCAGCGAGGAACCAGCAGAACAGAGTGAACATTCTTTCTGTTTAGTTCAATCCTACTTAATAGGAATTTATTTAAAATGCTCGCTCTACTCCACACCATTAATGTCTTGTGCGGACATCCGTATTTCGACTTTCGGTTTTAAGTAAGCGATTTAAAAGCTCCCAAGTCCCAGCGGAGTCACACGTTGATTAACCGGTGGGAATATACACAATAGGCCTACCTGATATTGAACACAAGAGGGCAGTATAGCACTACGTATGACTCAGATTATTATTTTTTTATGAATTTTACAACAATTCTGGCTGTTTTTGAACGTAAACATAATTCTTAAATGAAAAAAAGGAAAAATTGGGGAAGTTATAATATTTGTATAATTTAATTTAGAAACAAATGATGTATAATTACATTTTTAGAAGATATGAGGCTTTTAGTGTTTACTTTTTAGACATTACTTTAATCTTTTGCCATAGTTGCACATGTCTACTGGCTAATAAATGTGATGTATCTGTTGAGTTTCAAGCAATTTCAAGCATGCTAAGAGTCCCAAAAGCATCAAAAAAGAATGTTAAAGTTTGATTCGTTGCCACGGCAACAGTATCAAAGATATCAAAAATTCATTCACAGGTCTACATCTGCCGTGTATTTACATCATACAGATGAAGTTTGAAGCAAATCGGTTAAAAATAAGAGAGTGGTTTCAAAGCATTTTGAAAGTGACACACTTCCTGCTGCCAGTTGGTGGCGCTATAATTTTGACTCACAATAGTCACATCCATGTGATCGGTCTCTTACAGCGAAAACACTGCTGAAGTTTCATCAAGATCAGTTAATGTATGCTGAAGTTATAACACACATCCTGTTTCATGTTTCTCGCCATAATTTCGTTTCCTCGCCACGGCCAAACCGTTCGAGATATCAAAAATCCCTTGTCACCTTTTCATCCTTAATGTCTTGACTTCACGCTGATCGAGTTTTGTCGAATTTGGTTCAGTGCTCTAGGAGCATTACTTTAAATTCCATTGCATGTGTTTTAAACACAACCCTAAATAGCCGACTTCCTGTTGGGCTGGGGTAAAAAGTAAGAGTGTGAAGTAGGCTATATATGAAACGATGAGATCTATATGTGTACCAAGTTTCATATTATTACATGCAAGTGTGTTTGATTTATGGACCAAATTTTCAGACCAAGTTTATTGACCAAATTAATCTGATTAATAAACTAATTATATAAAACTATTGTCAATGCACTACAATTAAACTAGTTATATGTCTTTACTTATAAAAAATAAAAATAAAAACTTATTTAAAAAATACCAGGCTTGAGAAATGTATTTTCTTTATGCAGGCCATACACACAGCAGTGAAATGGTTAAGCCCCCTCCCCCTGCACACTCACACACACACAGACAGGCAAAGACAGAGATGTAGGCTCAGATTGAGCAAGGCCACATTCAAACAAACATATCTGACTTTCTGTGGGTCCTAGCTAATAAGTGTAAATTAGAAAGTTGTCCGGCTCGAGGAGTACAATATACATACCAGTTTTTGTAACTCTAGTTAAAACTAACAACCCCACTTTTGTCAAAAGGTGGCGCTACTGAGCCCTCACCACGCCCGTTTCTGAAACTTTGCACATGTCTACTGGCTAATAAATGTGATGTGTCTGTCGAGTTTCATGCAATTTCAAGCATGCTAAGGGTCTCAAAAGCATCCTAAAAGAATGGTAACGTTTGATGCGTCGCCACGGCAACAGTTTCAAAGATATCAAGAATCCATTCACAGGTCTACATCTGCCGTATGTTTACATTATACAGATGACGTTTGAAGCAAATCGGGTAAAAATAAAAGGGTGATATCAAAGCATTTTGAAAGTGACACACTTCCTGCTGCCAGTTGGTGGCGCTATAACTTTGACTCACAATAGTCACATCCATGTGATCGTCCTCTTACAGCGAACACACTGCTGAAGTTTCATCAAGATCAGTTAATGTATGCTGAAGTTATAACACACTTCCTGGTTCACGTTTCTCGTCATTATTTCGTTTCCTTGCCACGGCCAAACTGTTCGAGATATCAAAAATCCCCTTGCAAACTTTCATCCTCAATGTCTTGACTTCATGCTGACCGAGTTTTGTCGAATTTGGATCAAAGCTCTAGGAGGAGTATTTAACATTCCATTGCGAGCGTTTTACAAACAAACCTCAATAGCCGACTTCCTGTTGGGCTGGGGTAAAAAGTAAAAGCGCGAGGTATAGATGAAACTATGAGATCAACATGTGCACCGAGTTTCATATAATTATATACAAACGTGTTTGAGTTATGGACCAAGTGTTCGGACCCCGTTCCAGGGGGCGCTGACGAGCCGCCCTGCCACGCCCGGGTACCAGCTTCAGCCCGGCTCTGATGGCCGCGGGTTCTGACCCATGTGCAAAGTTTCAAGAGTTTTCGAGCACGTTAAGGGCCCCCAAAATGCCCAAAAGGTTACAAAATAATAATAATAAATAATCCTTAGGAAAACAATAGGGCCTTCGCCCTTTCAGGGCTTGGGCCCTAATTATAATAATAATAATAATACTAAAGAAAAATAATCCCAAGGAAAACAATAGGGCCTTCGCCCTTTCAGGGCTTGGGCCCTAATAACCCTAACAGTTTCAATAGGGTCCTCGCACCGTTAGTGCTCGGGCCCTAAAAAAAAATAACCCTAACAGTTTCAAGAGGGTCCTCGCACTGTTAGTGCTCGGGCCCTAATAACCCTAACAGTTACAATAGGGTCCTCGCACTGTTAGTGCTCGGGCCCTAATAACCCTAACAGTTTCAAGAGGGTCCTCGCACTGTTAGTAGGGGTGTGCAAAAAAATCGATTCACATTTGAATCGCGATTCAATCTTTACCGATTCAGAATCGATTCATAGAATTCCAAAAATCGATTCATATATATAAGCTAAATATTTTTTAATGTCGTGCAGGGGCGGAGTGGCAATCGGGTGAGTCGGGACTTTTACCGGTGGTCCGGTAGTGTTTCTATGGTTTCGAGGCTGCGAGGGCCGGTCTGATAAATAGTTATTGCAAGTTCTTGCCGACCGCTGGTCAAACTGTGCAGCCACTCTGCTCAACCCGTAAATAAATGCATCGATCCGCAGATCTTATGTTTGAGTTCTGTAGATCTTTTGCCAAGCGTGTCAGAGGTTACGGGCTCTAAACCGCACTCGTATAGTTTTTTCTCTCTCTCATCAAAACCGAATATGTTCATCACGTTTGTGTGCATTTTATTTTGTGATTTCACCGGAGTCTCCACAACGGCGATAGATTGAAGCGCGCGTCCGAGAGAAGACTGCGCGAGCCACAGAGAACCATAGACAGTAAAAGAGAACACTGTATCCATGACACTGATCGCAGCGGACACGAGCGCTCAGCTTGATTTCAAAAACAACAGGTCTCTTATTTAATAGCGAACTAAATGAATGCTCTGCTAGTTAACTGGAGATACCCGCAAATTACGCGACTATGAACGACTTCACTGGATCTAAACAAATCAATCTAACCATAGATGTTACCAGTAGCGGTGGCTTTTTAAAATCTATTTAAAATATTTTCGCAAGGGTTCTATGAAATTAGTATATATTTTTAGGAAGTTCAATGTGCCCAGTCGAGTTCACATTTCAACAGTCAACCTGGTAGCTGAAGTAGGCTCCTTAAACCACATTTAGCATAATTGTTTGTTTGATCTGACTACAGCACTTTAAAGCTAAATGTAAAAGCTTTTTATTTAAGTTTTATTTTAAACTTGAATTAAATGTATTTAAAAGCTGGCCAAAGCTTGGCACTAAGCACTTTTTAGTTGCAAAAGTTTTTATTTTTGAATGAAGACATATAAAGTAATATCAAACTTTTCTTTTAAATTATGTCTACTGCAATCAATCACATAGGAAAAAGTAAACTACATGTATATAGACCTGCGAATCATTTTTTGAATCGAGAATCATTTTTGAATCGAAAATCGATTTTGAATCGAATCTTGAGACAAAAAATCGGTATCGAATCGTGACATTTTCTGAATCGTGCACCCCTAACTGTTAGTGCTCGGGCCCTAATGATGAAGTCTTAGCCTACTTACAGATTGTGGCCCAACAAATGCTGCCTCTTGTTTTAAAGTCGGAACTGCTTCATGTTTTAGTAACAGTTTCTTGTTGAATCTGGTTCTGAACTTGTGGAGATTCTGGAAGCTGTCTTCCCTAAAATGCGAAGCACAGAGAGCTAGATTACGATCGTCATTTTCAGGAACATAATCAAACATAAATTGTATCCATTGTTGAGGAAGTACAGCGTCCATGGGAAGCCCGGACACAGAAGACCTGACAGCTGCGTGAACAACACACTCGACGAGTCGACGTGCCTCAGAAATATGCGCATGCCATTTTCTGCATATTCTGAGGGAGGGGTTGATGCAAATGTGTGGGTTAGTGACGTACCATAACCCAGCTGTAGTCCCAATCGAGTCGTTTTTGTAGGCAATATACTTCCTGATTTTTAAAAGACGATATCTCTGCTTACACTGAACTTTCAGCTCTGCAACTTTGCAGATACTGTTCATACACCAACAATTACACACTATTACACGCAACATTACACACTATTTAAAATGAAAAAAGTGAAATCGCAGGCAAACCCGGCATTGCGATGTTCATCACAGCGCCGAATAATATCCAGTATGTCTATAAAATATATATTTTAAATTTGATATGAGTAGATTAAACAATGCAGTAACATGAATACTGTATGCCTATCTGAGTGTGGTATAACTAGGGATCGACCGATATGGATTTTTTAGTGCCGATACCGATACTGATTTTTTCCCCATCAGCCTTAGCCGATGACCGATACGGGCTGCCGATTTTCTTGAGCCGATATTTGGAGCCGATACATTTTGCTCCCTCAATTTACATCTTAAAAATAACATGATGTTAACAAATGTTACAGGTCTCAATTTAATAAAAGTAACATTTAATTAACTTCAAAAATTAATATTTAACAAATAGTAAAAACATGTGAGGTAGAACAAGAAGTAGATAAACAATTTAACAAATATTAAAAACAAAGTAGAACAAAAAAAGTTCAGTGCTGAAAATAAATATTTAAGAATAAATTAAATAATTACACTATTGCACACAGTAGCAACCAGCATAATAAAGTGCACAGTGCACACTGTACTTCATTTTAAAAGAAACGAACTATATACTGCATGGTTTCAATTTTTCTACATAAAATAAAATGAGCATGTCTAGTCTCTTTATGTCACTGCGATGGCGAGGGAGACACACACCACACGCGTCCAAACCTCAGCCAGAAGAGCGCTGAATAAATCTCCCACAAAAAACACTGAACAACGTTGGCATTACTTAATCCTATGACCAGTGTTCGTTACAGCACCCGTATGCATACTAGGGCTGTCAAAATTACTCAAATGGCGTTAGCATTTTCCCTCTAAAAAACATATTCGAACATCCCGTAGCGCGTTTTGTTGTTGACGCGCATTACGTCAATAACAGGACACATTAATGCAAAGAGACATAACTACTAGTAATAGATAGTTTATTTGAGTTTAAACATATTTAACAACGTATTAAAAAGCAAACTAAATCAACTAATGGCCAAGACCGCAGAGCTCACTCTCTCGCCTGGACTTGCTCAGGCACTCTCTCTCTCTCTCTCTCGCCCTCACGCTCTCTGCGCGTCGGTTAAATGAACAACAAACAAATGTTGAGTGCTGATCAAGAGTTTTGTGCAAGCAATTTAAGGTTGCGAGTCGCGACTCGTGTCCCAAATATAGCAGGCTTCATTCAGTGATTGAAGTTTCACAGTATAGAACCGACAGTGAGCGCTCCGCTCCGAGCGAGCTGTGCAGCTGTGGTAACGTTATTAGTCTGCAACCGCGGGCGTGTTTTTCCATATTCAAATATTAATTTTCACCTTCAAAATTAATACATATTCGAATGTAGAATATTCATAGACAGTCCTAATGCATACTGAACGGATAGCCTACACCTTAGCTATTTGCAGCTCCCTAATACAATGGCAAGCAGTTAAGTTTTATAGACGAGGCATTGGCGTTTTCCATTTGGACAAAGTGTTTGACAATATTTCAGCAGTCAAACATTTAAAAGATCCTTTGAAAGTTTAAGTTACCATTCTCGTGAAGAGCAGGTTGCACTCTGCTAGTGGGGGAGGGCGGGGCACGTGACCTGCATCGTCTCTAGCAGCACAGAGCTGCCCGTGGCCGCCTGTCTATAAATAACGCCGGGGGGAAAAAAACTATCGGCGAACGCGCAGCGGTGTATCGGCCGATTCCGATACACGTAAAAACTTCAAATATCGGCCCGATATATCGGCCGGCCGATATATCGGTCGATCACTAGGTATAACCATACGTAATGGTGAATAATCAGCATAATGAAAATTGCATGTAACCAGAGTGAAGAATTACTTAGAATCTTAGTGGGTTAAGGGTTAGTTCACCCAAAAATGTAAATTATGTCATTAATTACTCATCCTCATGTCGTTGCAAACCCATAAGACCTTCGTCTCAAAAATTAATTTGATGAAATCTGAGAGCTTTCTGATCCTCCATTGACAGCAACGTCATTGCAACTTTCAAGGCCCAGAAAGGTGGTAAAAACATTATTAAAAAAGTCTAAAGTAGTGACTAAATTAGTTGAGATGAGAATACTTTTTGTGGGAAAAAAACTAAAATAACGACTTCAACAATCTCTTCTCTTCCATGTCATTCTCATATCCTGTTTATTAGTGTCTTACTAATACCACAATTTTCAAGGTTAAAATAAAATACAAATCCAAAAATTAACCAAGAATAAACAACCAAACAAACAAACAGACAGACAGACTGCTACTATAATGCTACTGCTGCGCAATCTCTGATTTGGCTGTTAAGTGTTTCACAAGTACATTTAGGCCAAAATAAATCCTCCAGCTCAAGCCAAAGAAGATGCATAATGAATCTCTTATTTATACCATGTCTGTAATTATGATTCATGAGCATGCAGGACTTGGCACTAAACAAAAACTTAAACACTACTGATTGCCATTGCATTCAAGAGATCAACAGACATTTCTGTAATTGGCTACATTGCTCAACGCTGCAAAAACACGCTCCAAAGAAACCTTTGACGTTCTGTAGAGCACAGACACAGATACGCACAGAAGAGATTGTTCCTCTGTATCGCCAATATGCTGTTATTATAGTTCAAACTGAGGGTGCTCTTGCATTCATTCGAGGGTGTTTAGCACCTGTAGAATGAGGCCTGTGTTCATTCCTCTATTATGTAGCCCCGCCCCTTTTCAGCGCTGTGATCGTTGTCTTTTGTCTTCCGGTCTGTATTTTCACAGCGATCTTGCCTATTTATGAATTAACGGCTCGTTTCAAAATCTTCCCAGTCTACTGAGAGTTGTTAAGACATCTGCTTTAAACATTACAATCCTCGTGATAACTTTTGTTAACTTTAAATTAAGTAAATCCACTACAAAAGCTAATTATTCCTGGACAGCAATGCCATAGAGACAGAGCGACTGCAAAAACGGAAGTTCAAAGATAATATTCTAAAGATGGTGATGCCCTTGTTTCTCTGGTGCATAAGGTCTACATTGGTATCACAGGACTAAATGTTATCTCTATCTCTTTTTCAGGTGCGTGTAAATGTTGTTCAGAATAACCTGGCTTTGCTGATATACTTGATGAGGATGGTGAAGGCTTTAATGGACAATCCCACACTATATTTGGAGAAATATGTGAGTTATTCACACACTACATACTAACAATAACATACACATATTTACTTCCCTTATTAAAAGTTAATTTTTTAAAGGGGTCATTTAGTTTTTTTAACAAATCCCTGCCTTTAGAATTAAAGGGGTGATGAACTGAGAAATCAAATTTTCCTTGAGCTTTTGACATCTAAGAGGTCATCATATTATAAGTATATCCTGTAAGTTTCGGAACTGAAAATGTCCTTGTTAGTCCAATAAAAGCTTTTATTGACACCAGGCTCAGCAAACGACTCGTTTTTTAAAGTGGGGAACTATGACGTCAAAGAGGATAAAACACCACCCGTGTGAGTAGTGAGAAGAAGATCAGCGCGTAGTTGAACACCAACACTAAATGCGGTTTAGCCCTGCCCACCGATTCGCGCATTACACGTATAGCTAAATAACATAGATGCCTACCTCGTGATGACAAACCGGATCGAGTTACTGAGTAGTACAAAATATTGTGCAGTGCCTGGTTGTGGAAGAAGACAGTCGCTGCATATGCTTCCTCTGGATTCCAATAGGAAATTAGCATGCACTATTTTTAATGATATTCCAGCTGATAAGGGTAAAACATTGTCCATCTGTTCGTTTCATTTCACTGAGGATTGTTTTGTAAACAAGACTGGATTTGCAGACCGATTAAGATTAAGAACGGTGCTGTGCCGACTATATTGGATCTGACAGGAATGGTTCAACACACGGACTCTGGGTCAAACATGTGGGCAAATCATTCCGATTGCCATTTTACAACATTGGAACTTTTCAAAAATATTTCCCCCTTGTGCACCGATGAGGTGAATTGAAACTCATTATAATATGCAAAACTGTTATCCACTCACAGCAGTGAGCGTTTACTTCCAAGTCTTCAGTGCGAGACGCCCATAAAAACAGAGCGTTTTTTAGCTAGGCTCAAAACTAGGGTAGAAAATGGCCTATTACTTAATTATTTTGATGTTTTTGATAGCAAAAAACAAGCAAACGTCATAAGTTGACCTCAGACAACAATATAATACAATTTAAAAAGCCAGTTCATGACCCCTTAAAGACCCTTGATTTGTTTTGCTGCTATACCTTTAAGGCTTCCATGTAAACATGTTTTATGATTGGTTGACTTCTTTGGATTTAAAATAATGTTATTTTTGGACTAGTTTTTAAACTTACTGTATGCTTTCATAGTTTCACCTGTTTTATCTAAAAAATTCAAGGCAAATTATTTTTGGCTATTTTTCTTAAAGTCGGCATGAAATCAAATTTGACAAATCTTTTTTTATGTAATTGTAGTGTTTATTATAAATGATTTATCTGTGCACTTCATTATTTTTTTCATGTTCATGTACCCTTATAATCTTTAATGAAATACATTACCCTTCCCTCCCCCCTTCGAAACGACCTCTCTTCTCTTTCGGTCACGTGCCATGGCGAAATGTGACTGCTTTAATAGAAAGTTTTGTTTTCTGCTGTCTTTCAGCTCCATGAATTGATCCCAGCAGTGGTGACGTGTATTGTCAGTAAGCAGTTATGTTTGAGGCCTGATGTGGACAATCACTGGGCTTTGCGAGACTTTGCTGCTCGGTTGATGGCTCAGAGCTGCAAGACGTTCAGCACAACCACCAACAACATCCAGTCTCGTATCACCAAGACCTTTACTAAGGTAGTAGAACCTGTGTGTGTGTATGCTCACATTGTGGCTGGTGTGTTTACAAACTATTATTAGTTTTAACCAGGGCTGGGTATTGACACAAATTTCACAATTTCGATTCACAAGCTTGCAATTCGATTTGATTTCGATTCGATGCAATATTGATTATTTTGGATATCAGGTACAATACATGGCAAATTTTCTCAAAGAAAACAAATCTCTTAACTAATGCTGTAAACTATGGGAGTCAGTTGTAGCCTACTATGCTTCATTAGCCTACTATAATGTTGGTAATTATATACTGATTCGTATACAAACACTTAAATTACTTTTATTTATTTTTATAATAATAAAGTTACATGAAATATAAACATTTAAATGGTGGCTATCATAAAAACTTGCCAGATTTATTCAAACATGCATTAAATATTGAAGAACATTAAAAATTATAATCAATATGTATTATGGTGCATATATTTAGCAAAATGCTCCACTATAGTTAATTTTTCTAGCTGACTAACGAGTTTATGGTCACTGGATATGGTTTTTCTGAGGTAAATGTGACGTTACTAGACATTGTTTACAAGTTGTTTTACTGACGTCTTTCCACGGTTGAAACACTGATGGCGATTCCATGTGACATGATACGGACTTCCGATAAAAGTCAGAGACTTCGTTTTATATCAATAGTAACAAAGCAAAAAGATTACTGCTCTTTATTGGATAGGATGAGCGCTACAATTTTCCATTCATTCTTGGGATTTAAGAATCGATATCGGTTCGTAAAAATGAGAATCGATTAAAATCTAGAAATTGATTTTTTTTTTTAAACAGCTCTAGTTTTAACCAATTGAAACAAATACACCTGACAAGCAAAAACACAGAAATTAGTCTAAGAAGCTTAAAGTGTCCATCATTTTTATATGACTTTCTCTAATTGTCAGGCATTGTTAGATGATAGGACTCAGTGGACGACTCGTTATGGCTGCATTGCTGGACTTGCTGAACTTGGGCATGACGTGAGTTTTCTTCATTCACTATCTACTATAACAATATTTAATGCTTTGGAAGCACATTTATACTTAAAGGTGCTATATGTAACTTTTCCTCTAAAATGTATCCTTTTTTTATTGCCTGTGTGTGAAGCGGTTGTAATCACACATTACAATGATCCAGTTGTTGGGTTTTGCTATTACATCTGAAGGCCAGTATTCCTATTTCTATGTGAAGTCTCCGGGTCGGATTTTCTGCGAAATCCCTCGGATGTGACGTGCATCCGAGTCTCCTCCTTTTTATATACAAAAATATGGCTAAACACAGAAGTAAAGCAGCGCCGCCATTACTGCGTGCCTTGCTGCTAAGTAGCGTTGGTCCCGTAGGCGGCTGTAGCAGATGTTAGCATACCTGCCAACATGTACGCATTTTGCGTAGTGGGCACGCATTTTGACCTCAAAGTACGCTGATACGATTTGTCACTCTAAACTACGCAAAAACCTGGTGACGCCTATTTGCACGCGCAGTCCTCAAATAAAGCAACAACAAGAGAAGAGTTCGACCATTCATAGCGCTGGGTTCATTCCCCAAATTGCAAGCGGAGATGATTGACAGATGTGTAAGTCCTATAATTAAAAAGAGACTGAAAATCAACACCAATAAAGAATCCCGCTCGATCCCGCTTCCACTCGCACGCGCCCCGGGTCTGACTGATTTAAGCGAGGACAGTAGGCTACGGTACTTACAGTAGTCACGGTACTTCTGAAGGTAAACGGGCTGGGTTGGATGTGGAAAGTTGAAATTGAATTTGAGTTCATTTAAAATTGATTGGTTATCACACGGGACGGGATCACAAGGATTATTTAAAAAATACTCCGTAATTCATTCATCGTAACTCCGATAAGAGGAAGACATTCAGCCATGCAAATTACAAAATGCTCAAATGTTAAACATTAACGTTAAATCTAAATAAAATTGAAATCGCTATGTCTTAGTGATTATGAAAGTGCTGTGGTTTGTTGATGACTGATAACGTAAAGCACGAATCTGCAGAAACAGGCGTTTATTTTTTTTTATTCTCAGTGTGTTCGAAACATAGCCTGCATGTGTTACGTTATTATGTTAATAACCAAAGTACAGAATTATGTTACGTATTTATTTTGTATGAAAACTAGAGTTAGTTGGCGTACTTTTGGATTGAAAATGACTGTTGTATGATCTCATGTATCAGTGCTGCGCGAGCTCTCTCACAAACAGACTCGCGCACACACAAGAAAAGATATTTATTAATTGACAGGCAAAGTTCTTGCTTGTGTTTTCTTTGTCAAAATGTCAAAGCTTTTTGTCTTGTCTATTCGTGTTTTTACAAATCGTTAAGCAACTTTCCCTGTAGGATTTAATATCATATTTGGATATTGGAATAATTAATTAAATAGCCAATTTAAAATAAATAACATGTACACAACTGTTGTTGTTGTTTTTTGTTGTTGTTGTTGTTGTTTTTTTTTACTGGTATCTAGGTTGTTTTTTAAATTATTTTAGACTAATTGACCAGCGCAGATTATATGCAATACAATATTAATCAATCATGAATAAAGAATTGGAGTTGAGCAGGATTGAAACGTTGTACTTTCACTGTTGCATTGCAGTGCAAGTTAAATTTAGTATTTGTGTCAAATAAAAAAACCTTTAGTATTTTTATAGAATTATGCAGATAGACATGTGTCTGTGTGTGAAAATATATGACACCTCCATTCAGGCTCCCATCAACCCACTTTGTCTGACCCCCTTTCGCTTTCAGAAGTGCCTTAATTCTATGTGGCATTGATTCAACAAGGTGCTGAAAGCATTCTTTAGAAATGTTGGCTCATATTGATAGGATATGATATGATATATACTTTATTGTCCCCGAAGGGAAATTTGTTTTGGACACTGTCCATTCCGTAGCTTTAAAAGACAGCAAAAAATACAATTCACAACAAAAAAAAAACACACAACAGATATTACACACTCTTCATATGGCCTGAAATACACAGCTTACATATTGCATACTCCATAGCACACAACAGAAAACACACAACAGATATTGCACACTCTCCATATGACCTGAATTACACAGCTTACATATTGCATACTCCATAGCACACATAAAAAAAAATTACAATTAACATATTGCGCTCTCCCTTAGGCTCATAAAATACGCACACTCTCTATATTGCACACTCTCTATATGGCCTAAAAAATACACAGCTTACATATTGCATACTCCATAGCACACATACAAATTACAATTAACATATTGCACTCTCCCTTAGGCTCATAAAATACGCACACTCTCTATATTGCACACTCTCTATATGGCCTAAAAAAACACAGCTTATATAATGCATACTCCATAGCACACATACAAATTACAATTAACATATTGCACTCTCCCTTGCACACCGTGTCCTAACTACACACGCCGCGATAAAATTCCAGCGACAGCAAGTGTGTCTGTCCACACTAGACGCGACGCGACTGTGAGATGCCACACATTCAGAACAGCGTGTGAGCCAATGGTGTGAGCAGAGTCTCTCTGTGAAAGCGCACTATTGGCCCGCACTCGCATTGGAAATGGGTAAGGACATAATCAAATCAAGAAATAACATTATTAAAAATCAAAACATTAACAAAATATTCTCATTGACTAATTTTGTTATGAAGTACAGTTGTATGTTTGCATAGAATTCATTTTGAACGCTATATTACATGCTTTCAAAATTTGAGGTAAATTATCCGTTATCGCTTGTGGCACAGTGACCTATTTTTAACTAAAAATAAATAATGTATACTCATAACCAGTGTAATTTCTTCATTCTGTCAGCCGCGACGTCGCAGAAATAGGAACCGTTTCTAAATTAGAAACTTCGCATGTCGCTGTCGCGTCTGGTTAGGACAAAAACTCTGATTAACATGGAAAAGATACCTGTTATCGCGTGTTGCGGCGTCGCGTGTAGTTAGGACACGGTGTTAGGCTCATAAAAAATACAGAGTTGGCATACTACGCACCTTATAGTACTGTATTGCACAATCTATCTGGCCTGCAGAATACACAATTAACATATTGCACATATTGTAGAATACACAATTAATATATTGCACCTTCTCCATGGCCTGCAAATCATCCAAATGACCTATAACACACAACTCAACAACCAACATATTGCACACACCCTCAAAACACTACAGTACATGTTCGAGTTAATAAGCTTAATGGACATAGGTACAAAAGAGTTTTTATAACGGTTTAACCTACATTTAGGAACTCTGAATCTTCTGCCAAAGTGTAAGAGCTGAAATTCTGGGTGGAGGATGTGGGTCGGGTCAGAAACTATTTTTTGTGCCTGTCTGATGACCGACTGCTCATAGATTTTCTGGGTGGGCAGATAGTTTTTGACCACCATAATCTTCATAGCTATTTTTATTTGGCTAGCGATCTGTGATTTTGATTGTACTGTCAGGTTCCCATACCAGCTTGTAATACCGTACTTAAAAATGCTCTCTAGTATTGCATGATAAAACAACAACATACATTTTTGTTCTACTCCATACAATCTAAGTCTCCGTAAAAAATGCATCCTCTGCTGGAGTCTTGAGCAGACAGTGTTTATATGGTCCTTCCAGGTCTGTGCATTATCAATATGTACACCCAGGTACTTGTAAGAGCTAACCTGAGTAATGGGTACACTGTTAATTACTACAGGCCTAATTTCACCTATAGCTTTTGGGTCAAACACCATCTCCTCAGTCTTAGTTACGTTTAGCATAAGATAGTTGTCATCGCACCACCGAACAAATTCCTCGATTTCTGTATAATACGCGGCTGGAGTTTTATCTTTATGCATGAGGCCCAGGATTGCTGTGTCATCAGAGAATTTAATAATATAATTGTCAGTATGGTGTCGGAGGCAATCGTTCGTATATAGTGTAAAAAGGGCCGGTGAACTGACACAGCCTTGCGGGACACCAGTGCTGATCGGCCTTGGCTCCTTAAGAGCATTATTCACTATTAAAGGGTTAGTTCACCCAAAAATGAAAATTACGTCATTAATTACTCACCCCCATGCTGTACCAACCCCGTAAGACCTTCGTTCGTCTTCGGAACACAAATGAAGATATTTTTGATTAAATTTGAGAGCTGTATAACTACCACATTGGCTCCTAAGGGACTGCCTCTTGACGGCCCAGAAAGTCAATGAAGAAAATGTTTAAATATCCCAAGTGACTACCGTGGCTCAACTATATGTTTATCAAGCGACGCGAATACTTTTTGTGCGAAAAAACAAACAAAAATAACGAGTTTATTCGACTATTTCTTTTCTTCCTTGTAGGCCAGAAATGAGACTTCCTTAGATTTCCACGACGCATGCGCGAGAATTGCGATCTCCTTACACTACTTCAGAGCTACTTCAGTTCAGTTCTCGCGCATGCGTCGTGGAAATCTAAGGAAGTCTCGTTTCTGGCCTACAAGGAAGAAAAGGAATAGTCGAATAAACTCGTTATTTTTGTTTGTTTTTTCGCACAAAAAGTATTCTCGTCGCTTGATAAACATATAGTTGAGCCACGGTAGTCACTTGGGATATTTAAACATTTTCTTCATTGACTTTCTGGGCCGTCAAGAGGCAGTCCCTTAGGAGCCAATGTGGTAGTTATACAGCTCTCAAATTTAATCAAAAATATCTTCATTTGTGTTACGAAGACGAACGAAGGTCTTACGGGGTTGGTACAGCATGGGGGTGAGTAATTAATGACTTAATTTTCATTTTTGGGTGAACTAACCCTTTAACCTATTTGTTAGAAATGAAAAGTACCACTTAAGAATAAAATTAATTAACATTCATGTGTTTCAGTTTCTGAATGAGCATGTGAGGTTGTATAGTGTTAAAAGCCGAGCTAAAATCAACAAATAAAATATGTGCATAGGCTCTGGGATCTTCAAGATGTTTTCTGACCAGATGTGAAATGCTACTAATAGCGTCGTCAGTGCCACGTCCCTGCCTGTAAGCAAACTGAAATGGATCTAAAAACACACCAACATCTTGTTTAAGAAATTACACCATTATCTTTTCAAAACATTTCATAACAATGGAGGTTGGTGCCACCAGCCTAAAATCATTATTTACCTTTGGGCATGTTTTTTTAGGGCATGGTTTACCGGTGTAATTACTGATTTCTTCCACAAGGTGGGTATGACATGTGAGTCTACTGATTTTTCAAAGATTGGAGACCATGCAGGTGTCAGTTCATCTGCACATGTCTTTAACAAAAATGCGGATATTCCATCTGGTCCCGTTGCCTTCTTAGTACATACGTTTTTAAAATGCAATCTTACCACTTTGGGTTCTACCACCAGCCTTACATCCTGCTCTGTGGCAGTAATTGTCTCTAAAATATTCTTCCCTTTAAAAGAAAAATCCTGGGTTTCAAATCTCAGATAAAAGTCATTCAGTTCATTAGCTCTTTGCAGGTCATCCGGAGTGCTGATGCGTTTTTGAGCCGGTGTCATATTCGTGATTGCCAACATAAATTTAACATTAGCTTAGTATTAGCTTGAGTTAGGATGCAGATTTACTGTCAACTCACTGTCAAATATGCATTTTGAGATAAAACATGTAATTTTAATATTGCAGCCTGCACTGCAAACTGTGCTGAAGAAATATATTTTTTTTTCTATTGAGATATTTATTTTAAGGAAAAATGTTTGAATGTTCTACCTCATATTTGTGAAATGTTCACCTGTTTGGCAAGTGTTTGTCATGATATGTTCTGACAATAAAGAGTAGTTTAAAACCACAATTTACGCTCTGGTTAATACAACTTTCACTTCGGAGCAAAAATCTGCCTTTAAACTTGAAAGAAATAAAGATTTGACATATATCGTGACATAATCGAACAGTCACTGCAGTGAAGATTAACATTTTATTTTTACTTGTTGCTTTCTGAAATCTTACAAACGTGTCAATGTTGCTCAGTGACAAGCAGGGCCTGAAGTTAATTTTTTCGGCCACCGGCCACTGTGGCAGGTGGATTTAAAAATTCACCTGCCACAGAGACTTTTTACCAGCCTTTTTTTTTTTTTTGCCTCATAAACGTAAAAAAAAAACCCCGGGAATTTCACAATATTGTTCTTTAACTTGTAAGAATACACATTTAAGTGCTGTCAAGTAATAATAACTCTAATAACATACATTAAAAAAAAATCTTTTTATTCATTGATTTTGACAGACACACAACATATATAGTATAGGCTATAATATAGTATATACTCAACAGATAGACCCACCGCAGCTCGTAAACAAATCACACGCGGCTGTGTTGATGGCGGATTTATTCACGTAGACAGGTCTTACTCTTAACAGCTTTTAGTTACAGCATTCAAGAACGGTTAAATATGAACTAAATTAATACTGTTATTACTGATAAAATTACCGGGTACCGGACATTTTCTCACCGGTACCCAACTCCCAACATGCACAGTTGCACACGCACACACATCTGTGCAACTGTCATTGTACTTTAACCTACAACAGCGACGCGTTACATTATCTCATCCCATCTCACCAACAGTTTAATACTCGCACACGTAGTCAGAAAAAGAGCCTCATCTTCTTTCTGATCGCATGAACGTTACGAAACAACAGTCGCTGTCATAAATCAGCCGCTCACGAACCTTGCCATTGCCGCCAATTGTCCACTTTGTATTAAAATGTCTTCTTTTTCTCATCCTCGTCTTTTTGTTGGTCATTTGTTTCAGCTGGCCTCTTTACCCCAGTAATGTGCCGCCACATTTTAGCTAAAGTCAAACGCAATGGCGGACTTAGTTGAAAAGTAAAAATCCTAATGAATCACTCAAATCTCATTGGCTACCTGCCAATGTGGCAGGTAGATTGACAGTGTTACCCGCCAATAGCAAAATTCACCCGCATTTGGCAGGTGGTCGGGTGTTAATTTCAGGCCCTGGTGACAAGTAACTGATCCGTTTGATGAATAAAAAAACATGGGTGAAAGAGAAAATAAAAGGAAAAACGTGCTTGATAAGTTAGTAAAATTGCAATTAACAGTGCAAGAGATCTGAATTCAGCACTCACATGCTGACGGGCAGCCCTCCGTGGGCACATACTTGAAGCGTGTGCTCCGAAAGCCTTCTGTCAGCACTCGAGCACCCAATACAGTTCTCATGCGCTTTACTGTTCAAATACACACACTGTGTCAAAATTCCCGACTTGACGATTATTTACGTGAACACAGTCGGCCATGTCTTAAGTGAACGTAAAAAATAGGGAGAAAATTGGATGCATGTCAATCATTATATTGGATCCGTGCAGTGACAGTGGTCTTAAAGTGACAGCAGCCTTATACACAGGTCTGCTGCTCTGTCATTGTAATCAAACAACAAAAGACAAAGAGAGAATCATTCACTGCCTTTGATCCAATAGCTTTTGTAGCATATTAAGTTCATACAGTGAAAGTTTGAATATGAAGTTTTTTATAAGTCAGTTAAGTCACCTTTATTTACATAGTGCTTTTTACAATACAGATTGTTTCGAAGCAGCTTTACAGAGATAACAGGAAAATAATGTTGGAATAATTTTGTTAATTATAAAATCAAATGTCCCCAACTAAGCAAGCCAAAAGTCAATGGCGAAAAAGGCGACAGTGGCAAGAAACCAAAACTCCATCAGGTGACAGAATGGAGAAAAAAATCTTGGGAGAAGCCAGGCTCAGTCGGGGGCCAGTTATCCTCTGGATAACTATTTCTTAAATAGGCTAAATGCATAAAAGCGAATTAAGACAAAAATATTTTACTCTAAAACAAAAATATTTTACTCTTGTTTTTTACTATTTGTGTCTCCAAATAATAATGTATTATTATTATTAATATCATCATATTTTATTATATAGTTTCAGTGCAGTATTAATGTTAAAAAAATAGCAAAAACAATGTGAATGTTCATTTATAACTCTATACACACTATACATTGTGTTATAGTACCCTGGAACTTAGAAACAGAAAGAAGTACTGCTGAGAGGAAAAAAATAAGCTGCGTTTCTAATACTGAAGGAGTGATGTATCATGCATTTAATATCTTTCTCTCTGACGGCCACGATCTGTCTCTCTCTCTATATTTTTTTTTCCATCTATCGGAAAGTCACAGAAAGGCAATAGTGAGTTTTTTTTCTTTCACCAGTGGAGCAAATGGTAATGTCAAAAAATTATTTTTACTGTGGTTTCTGTATAGACCTTTACTCTGCTATAATTCATTTAAAGCCAGGGTGATTTTTTGTGTTGCATACAAGTCAAAGGGATGTGCAGGTCTTAAAATGTTTTGGTAAGGTCTTAAAAAGTATTAAATTGAAGTGCTGATACCTGCATATCCCTGATCATTCACTGAGAGTAAACTTAAGTGTTTTACTTTTCATGTAGGTGATGAAGACATTGATCATCCCTCGCCTGTCTGTAGAGGGTGCTCGTATTAAAGCTGTGATGGATGGGCCAGTGGTATCTAACATTGATAAGATTGGAGCCGATCATGTCCAGAGTCTGTTACTTGTAAGTACCTTACAACAACACGGTCAGTCATTATGATGAGCTTTGGTTCTAGTTCTGGTGCTACCAAGTTTGTTCATATTATTGTTGTTTTTTATGCAAATAAAGGTACTTTTTAACCCCTTACATCCTGTAGGTATTTTTAATGATTTCATATTTTTATTGTTCATGCTTGAAATTGTGACTATTAGAAAGTAGGGGTGTAACGGTACACAAAAATCACGAGTCGGAACGTACCTCGGTTTTAAAGTCACGGTTCGGTATGTTTTCGATACAGCAGAAAGAAAGAAATGCCAGAGAAATTTCCTATTTGTTAAAAGAAAAAATATTTTTACATTTTGAATAAGTTTTTCTACATCTTGAAACTTTCAGGTTTATAAATGGGAGTCATCTTTGAAGGATGAACAAATAATGTTTTGGTCATCACATTAAAAATAACATTTAAATATATATTTATTTATATACTATTTGAGTTTTGAAGTGCTGGAAAAATATGTGTGAAGAAGTACTTGAAAGCATTTCACTATTCCAGCCAAACTGGTTACAGTTAGTGTTACTACATTAAATCCATGGTTAATGTTGCTGGTCTGTGGACGTAAAGTATTACTAGTTCATTCACGGCACAATGTTTCTCCTGGTTTCCACGTCAGTGCTGTTTGATCTAATAGAGACCTACTTTTAATAATGGAGAAATGTGAATGCTTCTCACTAGATCTCGCAGTGATGTTATTACTACTTTTCTGGATCTCTTAGCGCTGTGTACAGTGTCGCTTAACCGAGATCAGCTCGTGCTGCACAGATGTTGCTGGTCCGGACTGATAAACGATCCGTGAAGCACATATTGAGCACATATACACATATCCGTGAAGCACATATACGCTTGCCATTTGATGTTGCGCAACGTTGTGGTGGCCGTGCCAGCGCAAATTTTGTCGGCAGGAAAAATGGTCCAAGGAATCGTACCGAATCCTTGGATCGTACCGGTTTGTATGCGTACCGAACCGGAAGCCTCGAACCGAAACGATTCAATACGAATACATGTACCGTTACACCCCTATTAGAAAGTATGTACAGTATGTATGTAAGGTCATAAATGACAAACACATTTTTGCCATTCACAATAATGTCAATTGTAACTGAGAAATAAACTTTAAACTAAACCAATCAAAAGTTATGGCATTTTGGAGCCATGGTCGTCTTTTTATCAGAAGTTGAGTGTAAACTCAACAAACCAGAACAATACTTATAATTATGTAGAATAAATAACAAGTTATAAAATCTTGTTGGATGACAGATGATATTCCAGTGCTGTCTGTCTACCTCAATATTGTGTGCTCATATTCTATGGTGCATGGTAAATATTAGACCTGTCAATCTAAGCAATCAATCCAATCCAAGCGTTGTTGATTGGTCTCTACACATCATCCCCTACCCACTAAATCCTAGACCAAGTTTACATTGATTGGACTTGATGTGCTGGGACACATTCATACTTATTTTTATTGACGTTGTGTCATATTGAATTGGATTTTCTTCTTTTTGTTCTTATCTGGTTAAAAAAAGTACTACTTTCTCTCGTTCTGTTTAGAAACATTGTGCAAGTGTGGTTGCTAAAACTAGGCCACTACCAGATTTGGTGGATCAATACAAGGCAGATTTTGGCTATCTGGGCACCATGCTCTGTTCACATGTGATCAAGGCCCGTGCACAGGCTTCCTTCCAGGCCCAAACTGTTAACAGAACCACACTTACTATCACACAGGTGAGTAAATCTGAAATAAAACTTTTGTTGAGCTGGTTTAAATCATAACCAGTAGTTCTCTTATAAAAATACCTTGTTAAACTTATTCAAATCAAACCTGAATGCTCACTTTGTCCCTCTGCAGCCACGGCCAACTCTGTCAATGTCTCAGAGTGGATTGTCAACGTCAGGTTCACGCACACCCAGCATCATTAAAGTACCCAGTTCGCTCACCCTCATGTCCGCTCGCCCTGGAACGCCCACTCAGCCATCACCTCCAGCAACCAAGTATATTGTTATGGCAACAAGTGCAGGGGCTGCATCCACACAGCAGGTACGAGTTTAAAAGGAATTTGTGTCATGGTAGTTTAGCAAGAACAAAAAAAGTGTGCATATGCAAAACCCAAATTGGGCTCTTGTGCAGGACAAGAAGATAACAATAAACTAACAAAGAATAAATAATGTCCGCACACTGAAATGCGGCCCCCAGAAAATTATTTACCAAATAGTGCAACGTTTCGAATATGTCAGGTCTTCATCAGACACAGTACTCTTGTGGAGTGGGATCCAACTCTTTATAAGAACAATCAAGTCACCTTTTTATATATATATAGTGCTTTTTACAATACAGATTATTTCAAAGCAGCTTTACAGTGATAACAGAAAAAAATCTTCAATAAAGTTTGTTTCGGCTTTACAGCAGATCTAGAAGAAAACAGTGTCATAGAAGAAAATACCCAACAGATAATTTTTACAGCATGTTTAAATTCTCACTTTTTTGGGGCTGAGAAAAACGTGCTGTTTTAGTGTGTATCCCCTTAAAGGGCACCTATTATGGAAAATTCACTTTTACATGGTGTTTGAACATAAATGTGTGTTGGCAGTGTATGAGCAAAACCACCCTAGAATGATAAAAATCCACCGAGTGTTTTTTTTTTTACAATCTCAATAAATCATATGCACTGTCTCAGAACGAGCTGTTCTAAGATTCAGCGAGTGCTTGAAGTGCGCCAGAAACAGAGCGTGAGCGATCAGTTTACTGTTGGTAATTTGTTGTTTAGTGTCGCCCCTCGCCGCATCCAATGTAGACAGCATTGCTTTCGTTTGAGGGCGCTTACACTCAAGCACTCCCTTAGAAACGGGCCTGGCAGCCATCTAGACATGGTGAAAGTTTCCTCATTGTGACGGATGGCCGAATTTTCATGACACATTTAAATTAACATTATAGTCTGCTGCAATAGATACAGTGCCAAAAAGAAGAAGATACAAGGGGATAAAGATGGAGGTAAAGTGATGTAATTAATGAACCGTTTATCTAATTGACCCTTCGCTAAGCCACGCCCAAAAACCGTCACTGGCCAATCATGTCTTAGCAACCGTAACTATGCGCGGGAGGTCTGTCAAGCTTTCGAACGAGGGAAACATGCTAAAGCATTGTGCGTATGGATTGTGCAAATCTGATACCGGTATACTAAAAGTTTGGACGGGGGAGAGGAATTGTTTTCCTTCCAGAAAATCTAAAAGCCAAGGGGAGAAATGATTGGCGTGATCTAGCGTCTATGTGCGAGACCCATTCACAACTACTGGTAAATGTCGACATGCTTAACAAAAACACCTATTGCTTGGTAGGGGTTTCACAACTACTGATTTTTGCTAGTCGACTAGTTTTGCATAACAGTCGACGACTAGTCGACTAGTCGTTAAATAATTTATTCTAGGGGTGTGCGACAACACGAATAGTAAATGTCTCCACGATCTGCTTTTGAAGAAATGTGGTGGTAGTAGTAGTATCGTGTTACAGTGCATTCTATCAGTTCTGGCGTCTCTCAACTGTACAACGCGACGTAACCTACACATCACACGTTAAGGAATAGGTACGGGACACTGCAATTCACAAAAGTTCATTGTTTGCATAAGCCTTGCCGGTTAAACATTTAATTCACGCGCTGTTCTAACGTGCGCTTTCCTGAGCGCGCGGCATATCCCCGACGCTCACAGGCATTAGAAGCCTGTCAAACAGCGCCTGAATACTGGACTAAGTTATCTTTCAAGTCTTATTATGCTAATACTGTTAAATACACACAATTTTTACATAAACAGAATTGGTTATGTCTAAAGTGCAGCCTCCCCATATAGAAAGTGAAAGCAAACATTTGAGAGAAAATCTGGTGCTAATATGCGTCTATATTAAACACGTCGCGTGCTGGTCTAAAAGCGAGAGTAGTACTCGTATTTTCCGCACTATAAAGCGCACTTAAAAGCCTTTAATTTTCTCAATCCGGCCTTTTCTCAAACTTTATAATCCGGAGCACATTATATATGGATCAATTGCTCGCGCTCGTGTCCATCTTATGCCCGCTTTGTCACACGGCCAGTTCAACCTCGTATAAAATATCTCCCGCTCACGAGCGCTCTCTCTAACACACACACGAACAGACACTGCTGTCAGCAGGCTGCGAATGTAAGTTACGTGCCCGCCCCGCGCGCTCACGCTTAAATAAACGCCTCACCTCCGACGCCGCGCACTCGCTGCATTCCCTTTAGCACATCTAGTGGATGCATAATGCAAACCCAGTCAAACGTTTGAAAAATGTTCTAAAATAGGTAATTGAAGGTGCGCCTTATAGTGCTTATAGTATACTGCCGCTTGTATTTAAAGGGATAGTTAACAAAAAAAATATATCTATATATATGTCATCATTTTGTTTCCGACTAGTCGACTAAGGCCAACAGCGCCAACTAGTGGTTGTGACAGTCGACTAGTCGACTAGTTGATGAAACCCCTATTGCTTGGAAATATTGATGGTTCTTTGGTCATAATGTAGTCCTACTAACGTTACCCCTTAACTTAACCCAATCCGATCGCGGCTCTCCCGGTATTAGTGTTATTCCACAAGATTTATTTTTTATTTATTTTTTTTTTTTTTCACTCAAATCACCTTTCTTCCCCATACTGATGCTCGGTTTGAACTGCAGGAGATTGTCTTGACCATGTCTACATGCCTAAAAAGTTGCCGCTATGTGATTGGCTGCTTAGAAATTAAGTGTTAACGAGCAGTTGGACAGGTGTACCTAATAAAGTGGCCGGTGAGTGTATATATATATATATATATATCTTGCCTAGGGCAGCAAATTGGTCAGGGCCGGCCCTGTCAACAAGGACATAATAATGAACGACACTCGTCTCATTCGTGGAGGTGGAAAAACAAGTTCTTTGTGACATGCAAGATTTATTGTATTAAAAATGCAAAAGAAAAGTCATTAGAGTCGGCTGTTTTTGTCAATTTCAAAATGTTTGCTATTTTAATATAAGTAGGCTACATGGTTAAATATTTGACCACTTGCTTGAGCAACTTAATATATATATGAAGAGCTCTTTTCCAAAACGCGATAAACGCCATTTTTAAAAAAAATGAGTTTGTCGTGTCATTCTGCTGTGGACAGAACCCTTTCACTGCTCCATCAACGTTTCATGCCAAATCGCTATATTTCCTTGTTTAAAATGTAGTGCAAGATACAGTTTCTTTCCAAACCGCGATAAGCGCCAGCCCTGTTTTTAGCCTAAACGCTATAAATCCTCAAATTCAATGAGCGCTCTACACAATCCAGCACTGCGGCACTCTGAACAGAGGTTTATTATGTTCATTCATTCCTCAAAATGAGTCCTAGTTTTCTAGTCAACTAGTAGTAGATCGTTTAAGCCATTTGTATTATCAGTAATCACATATATTGGTTTAATTAAATGGGAGAGAAACCATATGAGCGTTTTTAATTGCCTATTCCGCATCTCAACGTATGCATAAAGCTTGCCACAAAGAACCGGCAAAAGAAATGATTATGCATGAAACATTTGAGTTGTTTATTAATAAACTAGTGTTTTCTGTCAGTGTCAGCAGCAAAGATAAAGTTGATGATGCTTACTCACCATCTTCGCAGTGAACGCGCATATAGGCCTATAGAGAGAAACGCATACTTCGAATTAGCCTACATACGCAGAGAGTTGCCAATTTATTTTAGTTTTTAATTGTTTTGTTTAAAAGTAGACATTTAAAGCTTTCTGTAGCCTAGTTCTCAGGCCTGTGTGAGGCAAGCGTTGCGGTGTTTCGGTTCATATATGAGACGCGCTCCGGTTCACCTGCGCGCCTCTGTGTCCTGATTATATTGTCTGATATTTACTTCTAATGTATTAATCCAGTCAATTTGTCGATGAAACATTTATTAAAATGAAGATATAATTTATATGAAACGAAATTTACAAGCTTTCTACAAAACAAAACTTAATAAGTGGTCAAAGTCATGTCTGACGCACTCCAAATATTTTCCGATATTGGGCAGCTTTTGAATTTTGATCCTATCTTACTCATCTCATGCGGCATCTCATGCACTATAGCACGTGCTGCTCCTGTACCGTATATGCACAGCAACACGCAACCACATACGCACTGCAAACAGAGTTTGTGTGAAACAGGCATTTATTCATGATGTTTCCCGCCCATATCAGCAATTCTGACAATAAGTGTCTTACAAAAGTTAAATGACTATATTACTTAATATAAGGCTTAAATGAGGCTCTTAAATGAGGCTACACATCAGAAATTGTCTCTTGGTAGCTTGATCTGTTTATTTTCAGACGTTCATCGAGACCAGCTCTGTATTGGCCCAAGTGAGGAAACAGTCATCGATGAAATGTTTGGACCATACAAAACTTTGGGAAGTTGTGTCGGGGCATTTCTAGAGAAAATAAAATTAATCCATTGTTTCTTCAGAGGCTCGGATGAAGGAACTAAAAAATACTTTGTGTTCATTTGTACATCCGAACACTGATCAACTGCCATGCAGTTGAATTTGACCAGGGCACTGGGGTTTCACTAGCCTGATGTTGGCGTCTAGTCAGAATGTGAGTCTGAAATAGGGCTGGGTGATATGGCCAAAAAATCATATCTCGGTATTTTTTGCTTAAATGGCGATGTACAATATATATATCGGTACTTTCTAAGTTTTTCTATTTATATAAAGAAAATCTTTATATTTAAAAAAATTATATATATATATATATATATATATATATATATAGTCATCGATGAAATTATATAAATTATATATATATATATATATATATATATAAATATATATATAGTCATCGATCGATCTATATATATATATATATATATATATATATATATATATATATACTGTATATGCCCAATGATATCCTACAAACAATGTTGATATTGAAGGATATGGTGTTAAAAAATAAAAATTAAAAAATAGTGTTAAGTGTTAATGTAATATAGGCTATGCAATATATTATGTGCAAAAAGATTTTGTTTTTAAATTGACTAAAGGCTAAACTAAAAATGAAAATAAAAACAAAAACAAATCCACAAACTAATTATATTAGCCTGCATTTGATTACCCCATTATAATGGTCACTTTCATAAAAATATACTTGTAGGTTTAAAATTCCACATATGGCACATTTATTGTCTTCAACAACAAATATTTTAGCAATATGTTTATTTTAGTCAGAATTATTGCGTATTATAGTACGTAGTACTATTCTATTGTGCTCCGTCTGTTTGACAGTGAAATGGACATATTTGTTTTACTTTCTAACATTTAAAGATGGAGAATATACCTGTGAAATGTAAGTTGAGCACTGAGGAAAGCACCACATCTCAAACACATTAAACAGCGCAAGTATTTATCCGTGACATTCAGCAACAGTATCTGTCAGCATCTGACAGGACAAGCTGCTTTAAAGACCCACTCCGATGAAAATAATGTTTTTCTAGGTGTTCTTGTGTAATTTTTCTGATGTTAGAGGACATATCTTGAGAAAAATAAGCTCAAAGTGTTATTTCTGAGTATTTCTACATTAAAATGGCTGTGAATCAGTAGCAGACGCTAAAATGCCAGCTAAAATAGACTGGAGTTGTGACGTAGTAACTCCACTGGGCGGGGCCACAAGCTCATACTCCCCTCCATACTCATACTCCCTAAACTTTTTACAAACAAGCACATAGATAATGTATAATATAATAGTAGTTAATTCATGTATAATATATAATTAAACACACCACAGATGCACAATATAGAAAAGAGACGAACGGGGACAATATGGAACTTTTATTTTTCAGATAATGTTTATTGCACATATTTTGTTATTTAATGCCTATAAATATAAAACAATATACATTCAGACGCAGTCAATAATACGAATCTAATGTTGTATTTCATGCGAGATACCAGCGGTCAAGTGACAAAAGAACGACTCAAACCCAAAGACTGGAGAGTGAACTAATCATTTCTCTTTCCGGTACTGACAGCATAGTCTCTATGGGACTGAGAGGAAGAACGAAAGACTCGGACCCGGCCGAACCCGAACTCGAGACTCGAAATATGAACTAATTATTACTCTTTCCGGTCCTGCTGTATCATACACGGCATGGCGCAGCACACAGATCAGAGTCAGACACAGACGAGTCGACTGCTAACGTATCGAGACACGAGAGGAGGAGAACAAACCTGATAAATTTGAAGTTGCAAAGGAAAGAATGTCTCGGATCAGGAGGTGAGGTGAACTAACAGAATCAGACAGCAATAGCCTGAACTTAAGACCCAACAACTAATAAATTAAAGCTGCAGTAGGGAGTTTTGAGAAAACGTTGACTTAGTCTGAAAATTTGAACAAGCACAACTACAGGTCCCACCCCCTTGCTCTCTGCTCTGCTGCGTTACAGCCCTCCCTCCACAGCTCGTCCCCCACAGCAGAGCCGTTCGTGAATGCGCAGGCTAGTAAACAGGGCCACCGATGACGGTGGATAAACAGTTATGGCACATTCACTGATAGGGACTAAACGTCAACAATATGCTTTACATTGACTATGGCCTGCCCATACTTTGACTACAAACTTGGTCCTCAAATCCTTATGTTTTTTGCAATACATGTAACTTTATGTTGCACTCTTTCTATAAGTTATAAATAGCTAGTAAGATAACGTTAATATAACGGTAACTAAGGTTACAGTATGTAAGTAATTATTCTAGCGATATATAATGCTAGATAAGGTGTGCTAGTACATTATTTCAGCAACATGTCAAGCCAGTGAATTAGCAGGTTTCAATTGTTGCTTAGCAGCAGACATTTTATCAACATGTTTGCGGCTACAATGGGCTGACAAATTAGACAAGATTGTTTATCGTCATCGGTCTTTTCCCCTTTACCTCTCTGTTTTATGAGCAGGTGTCCCTCGAGAATTGGCAGTTTAGGGTACTTCTCCGTCATAAGCACAACTGCAGCTCGCCGGCAATCTTGAGTTTGAACGACGATACGCGCTCGCGCTGTGCCAGAGAGGGGTGTGATCAGCACGCACACGAGCGTGATTGATACTGCTAAGACATTCCTCCTGGCTCTGATTGGGTTGTCTCTGACGGGAGTGTTGTGTTTCTGCAAATGGCAATAGGACCACTGGGAGGAGCCAGAGAAACTTGATTTTTTTCACAGATTATCTGTCTCATATTCTACTGTCAGGACATAATGACAGTTTTAACAAATATGTAAAAAAAAATTTTTTATAAAAGTTACCTACCCCAGCTTTAATACAACATTTGAGTTTCTTATAATTTGTAAGTGTATGCTAGCGGGAGAGACAGAGCTCTCAGCAATGGGGAGGGTCCTCTCCGTGCCATCGGCTCCGCCCACAACACAGAGGTTAATCGCTAATGAGCTACTGCTGCTCTGCTGAAGTGAAGTCCCAGAAAACGGCACAGGTTTTGTGATTTTAGCTAAAAATGGCATAATCATAATTTAAAGACCACTGGGAATGCTTAAAAATAGCTTTAAAATATGATCGGAGTGGGACTTTAAACTTGTTGACTATATCTTACCAGTTATTTTGAAGCCCTTAATATAAGCTTGTCATTTTTAGGACAAATTGTACTATGTAGCTACTTTCACTGCAGCAGCTCACACATGACCGTCGCTATTTTTTAGATGTGCTCATATCAAACTACTGTATCAATATAAACGGTATTGCCTCATTCCATATCGTTTCAAAAAATATATATTGATATATCGTACAAACTCGATTTACCACCCAGCCCTAGTCTGATACTGCTTCATTGTGCTGTGATTATAGGGCGTTTTTCAACCGAACCAGTGAAGGAATACAAATTTATTAAATGTATAATTTAGGTTCCAATACAATAGCATAAACTGAGAAATGGTCTGCACATTGAATTTTAGCTTTTAAGATTAGAATGGTGATTATATCCGGCCCATCCTGTTTTTCTGTATTGGTCAGATTACTAAAACTCTTAATTGTTTTTTCCTGCCCAACCTGTTTTCTCTATTGTATTTTAAATTAATCAGATCACTGAGATTCTCTTCTGATTAGATTAGCTGTAGGGGAGACTTTAACCTTTTGGGCCCTATTTTGCACCCGGCGCAAATGACTTTATACACATACGCATGTATCATTCCTATTTTGCACGCGCGCAAAGCGGGATTTTCCCCTCCACAGACGCACGTCGGTAAACTAGGGAATGAACTTGCGCTCCCTGGGCGGATCGGCGCAAAAAGGAGGCGTGTTTTGGCGAAAACATTCCCTGGTGCTATTTTACACTTCCAGAAAACAATTGCCCCACTGACCAGAAAAAACCTGGTCTAAAGTCAGTGGCGCGTTGCGCGTTGTTCATAATGCTATTTTAAGCGCGCATGCTTGCCCAATGTAGCGGGTACACAACGCGCATACACTGATTCTCTCATCAACACAGATGCAGTAGTTTTTATTTTTGCAAATCATACATTATAACAAGGAAAAATATTCACAAATCATTGTGGTTTACATAAAGATGAAAAAACCGACTTACCCATTTTTTAAGGCTAATTGTAGTACTGGATCAGACCTATTTGCCCAATAGTGCAACATACGTATAGGCTATAATGTTTAACCGACGCTGATGTGCGAGAGTTTCTCCCATCCCCATACAACGTCACCTCTCTGTCTTTTCCTGACAATAACGTCTGTCTCATCGGCTGTGAACGCTCCTGGGTGCGCCTGGTAAACCCGCCGTTATAATAATAACCTGTCATGCAACATGCGCACCTGTTCTTAAAGGGTATGTTGGATGGCGCTCGGATTGGTTTATTTCACGTTGCGCCCAAATCACACCTATGAATAATGAAGCTACTTCAGACCAACCCCTTTTAGATTTGCGCCAGGCGCAAGAGGCATATATCCCGCCGGGAAAATAGCAACAGCACCGGGACCCGCCCACAAAGTTACTTGCGCCATGCGCTTTGACACTTGTGTTTCAGATCATTAAAATAGGGCCCATAGTCTTTAATGGCTCTGGGATGGCTCTTGGAACTAGAGTTCCTGGCCAGTATCAACATTTGAATAGTTACTGGTAGTCCAAGTAGGTTGTGTTCCTACTTCATTTGCATGCTTTGTTTCAGAATGTATCCCCCCTCGATGTAACTCCTCCCTAGAGCTGGGCGATATGGCTGAAAACTGTATCACGATACTAGTGTTTCGAAACGGTCGATATCGATAACTATTGATTTTTTTTTTTTTTATGATCTATTTAAAATAAGGACCAGGAGAAAAATATATTACATTTAAACATTTTTGTTTTAAACTTAACCTTCCTCTGATTATAATCCCAAAACAGAAATGTCAACACAACCATGGAAAACTCAAATAATTAAAATGTAAACATAAGTCTAAATTCACAATCAGACCTGCAACAAACCTTCTGTGGAACAGTACACAGAAGTCACAGTTCAGTTCAGACATCACGGTTCGGTACGATTTTGATACAATGGAGTAAAAAAGCAAAACAGAAATAAAGAAGGGATTTTTATAAATGTCTTAAGCCTTGTATTTTTTAAATAAGTTTTATTAATAAAGGCATAGAACCAGTTTGTTTATAGTGCACTGATAGTAGTTTTATATAATTAGTTTATTAAATTAGTAAAAAGATAAAAAAAAGACCTTGAGATATGTTTGGTAATTGTACCTGAATGAATTTAACATTAATTTGCTATATTTCAGATCAATATATTTGTTTTCCTTAATTTTAATTAACCCTAACTTTATTCTCATCAGAATTATAAATAATTGATTTCCGTATAAAATAATACTACCAATACATTTTATTTTCTTTTTTAATCAATGTGTAACTGAAAAATAAACAGATTAGTGCTCTGTTTTGAGGACAAGAAATGAAAACTAATGCGATATGATGAATGTCCAAAAGATGGAACATAGACTGTTTTAAAAAGGGGTTGGATAAATATGCTTTGCTTTTAAAACGGTGTGTGTGTGAGAGAGAGTTGTAGGTTACAGTTTGACAAGAAATACAGTGTGACAAAAGCACAATGTTGTGTTTTATTGCGAGTATAGGCCTACACAAATATAAGTAAACACTTTGCAGACTGAATGATGTCCTGTATTAACAAAATGACGGAGTCTGTTTTTATGTCTCTCTCTCTCTCACACGCACACACACACATTTCGATCACCGCCCGTGCCTACTCTCTCATGTGCGCACGCGCGCGCGCACACACACACACACACACACACTCCAGCATTGCAATCTTGACATCGCAGCCTGTTTATTATGCTGTGTTCACATCAAATGTGAATAGAGCGAATTATCCAATAATGTTTCGCAATTCTAGCCTGCCTGGCATGCAGATGAAGGGAACTCATTTTCTGCTTATCAATCGCAGGTTACTGAAGAGGAATCCAGCAGCACGAGACAACGATATGACGCAACCAAACAGACACCGTTACATGATTGCCTGTTAGCGGGTCACTCCCAACATTGCTAGATTACCAGAGAGCGAGTGTCTTTGTTATTGCAACCAAACTTGCTTCGCAACCTGTGGTTTCTTCCGACGAAGAAAACAAATATTGAACATTTTATTGAACACATTTTTTATTGATATCGATCACGTGTCTATCGCGATACATATTGTTATCGTGTTATCGCCCAGCCCTACTCCTCCCCCTTAAAAAGGTATATGAATTCAAGTCTATACTGATTTTAGTCAGACTTGAGACGAGATTTCGTTGACAACAGCTACCAACAGCTCGTGTTCTCAATAAAAAATCCTGCTTAAGATACAGCCCGAGTCTCCTGGTCTTCGCTTCTGAATCTTCTACACTTGAGAAGAAATAAGTTCACTACACCAGGAAAGAAAATCCCTCTGGACTCAATTGAATCGACAAATGCCTTGATCACGGTTCCCTGTTCCTCTTTTAAAATGAATGCCCTCTCTACATCTTCTATAACAGACGCGATGGCTGAATCTAAACATCTAAATTCTCCAGCCACAGCCATTCTTTGTTGTAAACTAATTCATCCTAAATGCTATTTGGTGATGTGGATGATTACGTTACGGTTGATCATCTGTCCATCATCGTATAAAACCTGAACTGACAATTTGATTCGTCAAACAGCTTTGGTTCGGGCATACTTGCTTCATAACGGATCAAGTCCAGACCAGTGTTAATTCCGTTGACGAAAATAATGATAAATTATTTGGCATAATAACGGCATTTTTCACATTTTTCACAAAACAAGACGATAACTAAATAAAACAGTTTTGAATGACAAAAACTATGACAAAAATCTACCGTCATTCTAGGCCAAAGAAGATGTGTTTTTAGTCTAGCTTTGAACTGACAGAGTGTGTCTGCTTCCCGGACAATGTTTGGAAGATTGTTCCAGAGTTTTGGTGCTAAATAGGAAAAGGATATACCATCAGCAGTCGATTTTGATATTCTAGGTATTATCAACTGGCCGGAATTCCGAGATCGCAATAGACATGAAGGACTATAATGCGTTAAGAGCTCGCTCAAGTACTGGGGAGCTAAACCATTTAGTGCTTTGTAAGTAATCAGCAATATTAAAATTTATACAATGTTTAATAGGCAGCCAATGCAGGGTTGACAGAACCGGGCTAATATGGTCATACTTCCTGGTTCTGGTAAGAACTCGAGCTGCTGCATTTTGAACTAGCTGAAGTTTATTTATTAAGCATGCAGGGCAACCACCCACCAGTAGAGCATTACAATAATCTAGCCTTGATGTCATGAATGCATGAACTAATTGTTCTGCATCTGTCAATGAGAGCATATGGCGTAATTTAGATATATTTTTTAAGATGGAAAAATGCAGTTTTACAGATACTAGACACGTGACTTGCAAATGACAGATTGGTATCAGAGAGCACACCCAGGTTCCTAACCGACGACGAAGACTTAACAGAGCAGCCATCAAGTGTTAGACAGTATAGACCCTTTTACAGTTTGTAAACATGGTGACGTTTTTTCGTGGGCGGAGCTTAGGTGGAGGCAGAAAGGTCCATCTGGCCGCTTCACTAACGCTAGTTAGCTAGGATTGTTAGCTTGTTTTTTAACAATGACTGGAGAAAATCCGATATTATCTTAATGTGTAAGGTCACTCAGTGTCCAGGACCGATTGTTCCAAAAGTTATTTTTAACGGACGGAACCAGATTGGCCGACCCGTAGCCGCCTACACGCTCACTCAATGCATGGACGATGTGACAGGATTAACGTACGTTACCTCGGTTGAGTGGCCTGACTTCTACACCTACCTTATAGAGAAACCGATCGTAAAGAGAAACTGAGGGCATATAAATCTTTAGATGCCTATATGGTCCTGTACAAGACTTGAGTGTACGATCCGCAGTTCTGCAGAGCCAGCGCCGAGACCACGACAATGTAAATAGTGACATTACAGTGCGATTTTAATGATGTGAATATTTTCTAGAAATAAAAGTTCCAGATACAGCATATTCATTTTTCATCAATTCTTGCACCAAACAACACAACAAGATGACATTTAATAATAGTAACAATTATTTAAGCTCCTTATTATGTAGCTGAATCTGTGCTGTTTTGCATTGGCCGCCTCCAGTTTTCACTTTGTTTTGCCTCCAGGTAGCGCCGTGACGTAACTGTGACGTTGGCACAAAAGGGGTCTATTCTAGGCTGTTACGTGTGGAAGTTTTTTTGTCCAATAATTAGAATCTGTTTTTTTTGTTTGTTTGTTTTTTTTTCTCAGAATTTAGTTGTCATTACTAGTCATTTGTTTGTTTAGTTGTAATTACAAGTCATCCAATTTTTTATATCAGCTATGCATTCCGTTAATTTTGTGAATTGGTAAGTTTCGTTAGGTTTTGAAGAAATATACAGCTGAGTATCATCAGCATAACAGTGAAAGCTAATTCCATGTTTCCTAATGATATCTCCTAAGGGTAGCATGTACAGAGTGAATAGCAAAAGAGCTTGCTCTGTGACTGAATTTAATAGGGTAAACAGTGAAAACAGTAACTTTCTTTACATTTTAGAGTGGCCTTTTATTGTGGCCAGCCTAAGGCACACCTGTGCAATAATCATGCTGTGTAATCAGAATCTTGATATGCCACACATGTGAGGTTCATGGATTATCTCGGCAAAGGAGAAGTGCTCACTAACACAGATTTAGGCAGATTTGTGAACAATATTTGAGAGAAATAGGCCTTTTGTGTACATAGAAAAGGTCGTAGATCTTTGAGTTCAGCTCATGAAAAATGGGGGCAAAAACAAAAGTGTTGCGTTTATAATTTTGTTCAGTGTATCTGTTATCTGTTGTAATTGTAGATGTAAACTCTTCCTCCAGGTAATCACTCTCAGCTCCTCCCAGTCTGGATCTCCTGTCACAAGTACAGTCCCCAGCACCCCCACATCTTTACAGCCACTCGTCAAACTTGAGTCTGGAAACACAGGTGCTGTGGGCGGCTCACGCCCTCTCCAGAAATACATTGTGGTGTCTTTGCCTTCATCCTCTTCCTCACTGGAGAACAAGGGCACAGGTGTCCTTCCCTCCTCTACCTCACCCATTAGCATGGAGTCTACTGTCAAGCTAGAACGTTCAGAATCACCGGCCGCAAGCACACAATCGCCACATTGAAACTCACACTCGCTTATTCCACCAAGATACAGAAGAACAATAGCTTGAGACTCGGCATAGTGCTTACTAAGCACTTTCGGACAAACTGACATGTGCTTAGAATTAAGAAAGCGAGCAAATAGCTATGCACCCTTGGACCTTAAGACTCATTCACACACTGTGTACATACTAAATATATACGTCAAAAATTAACACTGAATTATGTATACACTCAAATACATGTCTGAAATAACAAATAACAACAAATAACAAACACTGGCAGAAACGGTGGCAGAAAAATACAGGTCGGAACTTGATTGTGATTTGAGATAAAAAGGTTCTTTGTTTGAATTCACAGCTTTAACAATGTTTCATTAATAAACATAAGGATATGGTTGTATTTATAATGGGAGAAGGAATAATAGATGTGCATTTTTTGTGTAGAAAGCCAACAAACAAGCAAAAAAAAAAAAAGAGATGGTGGGTCCATCACTGTCTGTTATATGTGTGTATATTTGAGCATGTGAGCTTGACCGAAAACTGGGCATTTATAGGACTAATGAACAATTTAATTGATTTACTATTTCATGATCATTTTTTATTGTCTATAATAAAGATGGATTTTAAATGTGGTTGTCATTTTCTTTTCCTTACAAGACAGAGGGTACTAGGGGAATATCCTTTTTTGCTTTATTTAATTCAATTATTTATTTAAGTCGGTGATTGGAATCCTTTGCACCAAAGCATGCTCTATTGATTTAATTTTGTTGTGAATGTAAACATTTCCACTGGTTTTACTTTTAGTGACACTATAGTTGTAGGAGCCATTTATACCTTCACCTTTTGTGGATAGGTTAATATTGCTATTACTTACTCTAGCCACTTGGTGGGAGTGTTGCACTGGGTGTGACATCACTGGGAATTAAGTATATTTACAGCCAGGTGTGGTAATCAGTTAGGTATGGTGTGGATGGTGAGGAACACACGGTTCTTACCGTAGCCGTGAGCACCCACTTTACCAACAGCACGACAGCACTTTAATATTTAGCACTGGGTGAAGTACCATTTTTAATGTAAATTATTCCCTCTTTTGTATCTCAATAATAAACAGGAACACCACCCAAAGAGAGCAAATGTTTTTGGACCTTTGGATTTTTCAGCTACGCGTTGAGAACACCATGCCATCTATACCAGGCTTATAGGATAGCCTCAACACAGTAAGAACCGATTCCTTCCTGCTTTGGATACGCTTCTGAACTGAACTGGAGTGTCCTGATCGTTTGGATATGAAAGGATTGCCCATCTCATTGTCATTGGATTGCTTATGCCGAGTTCAGACTGCATGATTTTAGCCACGATTTTGGCTCGCCGACAGGTTTTGAGAAATCGCCGACAAATGCCCGAAATCACAGGCAAATCGGCGCTCGTTCACGCGAGTGACAATCACGCAGTGTGAATGAACAAAGACGCGAACTGAGAGAATCACAGACGAGTCGCCGACGCCCGTGAGATATTTGGCATGCTAAATATCTGGACCTGTCGGCGATTCAAAATCCTGCTGTGTGAAAAGTGTTTTGACTGAAAACTACATCGGCGATCACCGGCAGCCAGTGAGAGAGCAAGATACAGAGCAGCAGGGAGTTTGGGGAGGAGTTATAGATCACATATCAACATGATATGGCATTGTTTCAACAAAAAAAGCTTCTTCTCGGTCTATTTGGACACAATAAATGGAAGAAAAATTAGTAGAAATTTGGCAGGAGCACTCGTGTCTGTTTCACCAGCTGTACCACAACCGGGTCGAAAAAAAAAGTCTCACGTGAGAACTCCGGTCTTGCACGTGTGGTGTCGCGCGTTGTTTCCTTTTCATATCTCACGCGTGTTTGTTGTGAAATGTAGTTTGCGTGCAGCGTGCTAGACAGAGTCTGTCGGCGATTTTTCTAAAGTCATGCAGTGTGAAACCTTCTGTCGCCGATCCATCGTCCAGTGTGAACACAGCAGCGACTGAATGCTGGCCAAGATAGTCATGCAGTGTGAAAAGAGCAGCGACCTGACTACTTTGAAAATCGTGCAGTCTGAAAGAGCCATTACTCGTGTCATGGAGCTTGGAAGTCATAAATGAAACACCTGTAAGTTCTCTCACAGATTGCAATTACGGAAAGCTGGTGGGGTACACTTTCATTTATTCCTGCTGATGGAATTGCAAAAAAAAGGTGGACTTTTGAAATTGAAGTGAAAGACTGTTTTAGTGTTGTTGCTTCGTAAAACTCATAGTGCTGTGTTGTTCGTGCTGTTGGTTTCCTCTGCATAAGGAAAGTTAATTGTGCTGTTTTCATTGAGCGCTTTGAACTTGACGCGCTTAATGCATAAAGATGATTAGAGAGGAAGAAACCTTGCTCAGTAGAGCCAAAATTGCTTCTGTGGCTATGGACGAAAATGATATTTCTGATAAGTCTAGTGTTGCTGTTGATGACTCGGGGAAACGCATAAGAAAGTTAACAGCTAAGGGACTTACAATGCTGTATGAAAATCTGCAAAAAAATCGTAAATCTCAACTTATGCAAGCCAGTAAAATTAAGCAGAGGATTAATGAGGCTCTTTCTGGGAAAAGAACGTCTCAAACTATGTTTGATGTGCAGAAATGTCTCAATAAATATACCAAGTTGTGCAATGAGGCTTTAGAAACTCAAACTACTTTGCTGGAAATGCCTATGCCAGATCCTGAACATGACAAACAACAACGTTGGCTTGCACAGAAAACAAAGGAAATTAATACATTTGAGAATTATGTAAAGAAATGGTTGTCAGATGCTGCTGCAAAAAATGATGATGAGAATCTTAATGTGCCGTCTATAGTAAATTCTGACATACAGCCTGAAGATAGTATATCCAATGTTTCAAGTAAAGGTTCAAACCATAAAGATCATTCTTCTATCCATTCAAAGGCTTCCAGTATTATTTCTGTGCGTTTAAAGGCAAAGGCTGAAAGGGCTGCACTTTTACAGTCTGCAGCTGCTTTGAGAAAAATGCATGACATTGATGCTGAAGAAGAAGTCCTTCAAATGGAAAAGGCAAAAATGCTGAAAAGGAAAAAGGAACAGCTAGAGGTTGAGGCCAAGTTGGCTGCTGCTACGGCTAGATTGTCTGTGCTTGAAGAAGTGCGTGGTGGTGTAGATGAGGATGAGGAGGATAATGGAGAGGATGCCATGAATGCCTATCTTCATGCTCATTTGAAATCACAAACATCAAGTTATTCTAACACAGCACCTGTCTTACAACTTTCTAAAACTGTCTCTTTCCAGCAGGACCATTCTCTGCCATTGGCTGTACGGCCTAAGGGAAGGCCTCATATTTTACAAGCCCAGTCTTTAGCAAGGTCTGATAACTCTTTATCTTCAGTGTCATATGCACCATCTTCTCACAGGTCTGAAGCCCAGGGGAACATCTTTGGAACCAGCACTAACGTTGCACCAACAGGACTTCAGCCATTTATCTCACCAGGGAGTCGGCTTATCCACATGCATGAGTCAGAAGTGCAGAGAAACGGATCCAGACTTCCCAACACTTTAACAGCAGGATTTCAGCCTCCGACCTCACAAGGGAGTACACGTATCCAATCACAATCGCATCATCATTCTTCTCTAGACAATGTTCAAAACCCTCCCTTGCATGACCTTATGCAACAGCAAACTAACATCATTGCTCAGCTGGTTCAGAACCAAGCCTTAGCCTCTCTTCCACCACGAGCTATTCCAGAATTTGATGGTGATCCACTTAAGTATGCTGCCTTCATTAGAGCTTTCGAGCAAGCTATTGAAAAGAAAACTACAGATAAACAAGAATGTCTTTATTACCTTGAGCAACATACCAGAGGGCAGCCAAGGGAACTGGTTCGAAGTTGCTATAATATGGCTCCTGGGGAGGGTTACGAGAGAGCAAAGAATTTACTGAAAGAATACTTCGGAAATGAAATAAAAATTGCTGTAGCTTATATGGAGAAGGCTATGACGTGGCCTATGATGAGGGTTGATGACATTAATGCTCTGCAGTCTTTTTCAATCTTTTTAAGGGACTGTTGCAATGTCATGGAAGATTTACAACATATGGAGGAGTTGAACGTGCCATCCAATCTTCGCCTGATAATGATGAAGTTGCCATATAAACTGAGGGAGAAATGGAGGTCTGTCGCTTGGGAGCTACAGGAGCACCGTGGTTATAGAGCTATGTTTCCAGACTTTGTGGCCTTCATCGAGCGTCAGGTAAAGATTCTGTCCGATCCTCTCTTTGGCGACCTACAGGGTATGCCACCAGACCCTTCCTCTAAACCCAAGAGTAGATATACCGGAAGAGGCCAGGCTACCGTTGCTGCTATCAATACCGCCTCAGGATCAACTACATCAGCAGCTTGGCACCAACAGCGCAGAGGGCCAGCTTCACAAAAGAATGAAGAAGAGTCGTGTTGTGTGTGTAAGAGCCAGCATTCAGTGGAGAAGTGTTCATGGCTTGATGAGATGACACACAGGGAGAAATTGGAGGCTTTGAAAGTGGGCAGAGTGTGTTTCAGCTGTCTGAGGAGAGGTCATATGAGCAGGGAATGTGACAAGCCTTTAACATGTGATATATGTAAACACAAACATCCAACTGTCCTACACATTGAATCTAAAACACAGGAAGTGTCAGTCAATAATGCATCTGTGTCATTGGAGACGTGTGGCCATACTGGGGCCGGAAGTGATGAATGTGTTCTCTCTATTGTGCCTGTACAGGTGAAGGCCAAGTCTGGGAGCACAATTTTGAACACCTATGCCTTTCTAGACCCTGGGAGTTCCGCTTCTTTCTGTACCCAACATCTCATGAGAAAGCTGAATCTTTCAGGAGTCAAGACTAGCATTCTTCTTCGTACTCTTGGCCAAGAGAGGTCTGTAGACACAATCTTACTTAATGGTCTCCAGGTTTCTGGCTTGAACGAAGAAAATTTCCTGGATCTACCCGAAGTTTACACTCAGAGGACCATGCCTGTGAGTAGAAATAACATTCTCACTCAACAGGACTTAGAGGGATGGAAATACCTTGAAGGCATTACAGTTCCCAGTTTTGAGGCAGAGGTGGAATTGCTGATAGGCACCAATGCGCCGAAGCTCATGGAACCATGGGAAATAATAAATAGCCAAGGTGAAGGGCCATATGCTGTCAGGACTTTACTGGGGTGGGTCGTGAATGGTCCTCTGAGAGGTGGTGAGTCGCGTAAAGGCAAGATGGGCTGTCCTGCTGTCACTGCCAATAGGATCTCAGTCACCAAGCTACAAGACTTACTGGTTGCCCAATACAATCGGGATTTCAATGAAAGATCAGATGATGTTTGTCCTTCCAGAGAGGATCAAAGGTTCATGCAAATAATGGAGTCTTCGATTCAGCTTGATGAAGGACACTACTGCTTTGATTTGCCTTTTAAGACTGAAGATGTCATCTTGCCAAATAACTACAGCATCGCAGAGCAGCGTCTCTTAAGTCTTCACAAGAAGTTCAAGAGGAACAAGGATTATCATCAAGAGTACACAGCTTTCCTCTCCGAAGTCATTGAAAAGGATTATGCTGAGCTTGTACCACATCAGCAGTTGAAGCGAGATGACGGCAAGGTGTGGTATATTCCCCATCATGGGGTATACCATCCGAAAAAGAAAACGCTTAGAGTTGTCTTTGACTGTGCTGCTGTGTTTAAAGGAACTTCATTGAATTCACAGCTGTTGCAGGGCCCTTACCTCACAAGCACTTTACTTGGCGTACTTACCAGGTTTAGACAGGAACGTGTAGCGCTGATGGCAGACATCCAAGCCATGTTCCATCAGGTGAGAGTGACTCCGGAGCACACAGACTTTTTACGCTTCTTGTGGTATCCTGATGGCGATACAAGACAAGCTTCCATGCAATACAGGATGAGAGTTCACCTCTTTGGGGCCGTGTCCTCGCCCAGTTGTGCGAATTATGCACTGAGGAGAATTGTGCGAGATTGCAAAGATGAATTTGAACCCAGTGTTCTGAACACAATACTCCAAAATTTCTACATAGATGATTGCTTAAAGTCCGTGTCGTCTGAGGCTGAAGCCATAAAAATGGTGCATGAATTGACTGAAGCCTGTGCGAAGGGAGGATTCCGTTTGTTAAAGTGGACAAGCAACATTAAGTGAAGTCTTGGCTAGTATTCCTAAGTCACAGCGCTCCAAGACCACCAGGGGGCTTAACCTGGATCAAAAGGCAAGTCCTATCGAAACAGCTCTTGGTCTTCATTGGTGCATAGATGCAGATGTTCTGACCTTCAGGATAGCCATAGAAGAGCGCCCAAAGACTAGACGTGACATATTGTCTGTGGTGTCATCCATCTACGACCCTTTGGGTTTTCTTGCACCATTGACTTTGCCTGTTAAAGTGATGTTACAGGAGATGTGTAGGCTGAACATCGGCTGGGATGCTAGCATACCTAATGTCTTCTCCGAGCAGTGGTCCAAATGGCTAGCTAATCTCAATCACATCACTGAGCTTACAGTGGAACGGTGCATCAAGCCAAAGGATTTTGGACCACCTACTTGCCTGCAGTTGCATCACTTTTCCGATGCCAGTGAGTATGGCTACGGAACTGTATCATATCTCAGGATGGAGAATACGAGAAACCATGTCAGTATTGCCTTTATCTTGGGCAAGGCCAGGGTTGCTCCTTTAAAGCAAACAACAATTTCTCGTCTTGAGCTGACTGCTGCTGTCCTGGCTGTCCGGGTGGACAAGATGTTGAAGAGGGAGTTGCAGCTGGATCTATACCCATCAGTATTCTGGACAGATAGCACAACTGTATTAAAGTATATTGGAAACGAGATCAGGAGGTTTCATACGTTTGTGGCTAATAGGGTGGCTGTGATCAGAAATGAAACTGATGTTACACAGTGGAGACACATTGGCACAAGACTTAATCCAGCAGATGAAGCATCTAGGGGTCTAAGTGCTGAAGAATTCCTTGCATGTAAGCGGTGGCTGAAGGGACCAGAATTTCTCTTGAGGGGGGAAGTGGAATGGCCTAAGACCGTCATGGAACAACCTCCGATAGACCTTTCTCACAACTTCCGTATTTGTGACCGGAAATACGCAATTGTCGTGGTAATCTTCTTCCGCTCCATTCATAACAGATAGCGCCGAAGGCAACTAGTGAGAGTTGTTTTGTACCGATCTTTTTTGTTATTCCCAAAAGCAGCCATACCTGTCGTTTTCATTCCTTCCCTCGTCAGTTCCCTGTCGATGAAGTTCGACGGAAATGGATTCAGGCAATCTGACGGGTGTTATTGATCCTGTGATCTTCTGTACTTCTCATGTCACCATTCACTAATAAGCCGTCATTGTTTGTTTATTTTTTATGTTTTATGATTTACGTATTTTTGAAGTAACGTTAGTTCATGTTCAACTGTATTAAGATATTTGTATCCAGCGGAATAAGCACATAAAATATACACCACAATATAAAACAAGATAAATAAGAACACACAACAGTGGGCTACATATAAATTTAAAATATTAATATATACCATTCTGAGTATTTAACAATCTGAGTGTACAAGGAATAAATTAATATTTGTATAATTTTTCTTCATCTTTGATCGTTCTATCAACAGCAGTGCAAAAAATTCAGGATAACTGTTGAATAAAACTGACACTTCTTTCTGGTATTCACATCAAAATGTAGTTTATTGTAAATAATACTCCCTAAATATTAATAGCTTTCCACACACTCCACATTCTTACCTTTAATGAACGTATATTGAGAAGAATGAGCTTCAGTTCTAAAATCAATATCATATCTTTGGTCTTAGATACATCAGCTGCAGACAAGCATCACCACAGCATTTTACAAAGTCATCAACAACTGGACCATGACAAGTTTACATTTTTTCGAAGTTTTGAAGACTCTCTGATCAATTCTCTCCTCCCAGAGTAGGTTTTTCTGATGTGTTAACAGTTGACGGGAACTCCGTTTCCACAACGATTACGTATTTCCGGTTTTTGTGAAAAAGGTCTATTCCTGTGGATGACCCGGAGGTGAAGAGAGACCTACTGGTGAATGTCCTTATCTCCCACCGTCCACTGAATGTAACAAAGGTGTTTTTAAGCTACTTTTCAGATTTTAAGAAGCTGAGAACGTCTGTGGCATGGATGCTCAGATTTAAAGATGTGCTTCTAACCTTGTCCCAAAGGAGGAAGTTTCTGAAAGCCTCCGGAAGCAGTGGCCACGATAATGGAGGCCAAAGAAACGACTTTATGCCGAAATGCAAAGGGAAAAATTGACACTTCGTGGACAGTCACTGACGGTGGGTGACCTTAAGAGGGCAGAAGGTGCCATCATCTGTTTTTCCCAGCAAGAGAGGTTTTTCGATGAGATTACTGTTTTGAAAGATGGAGGACCTGTCAAACGAAATAGCGACATCTACAAGTTGGACCCAGTGTTGGAGGATGGACTGCTGCGTGTGGGAGGAAGGCTTAGTAGGGCTGCTATGCCCGAAGTTGAAAAACATCCTGTCATTCTTTCTAAAGAGCAACATGTGTCCAAACTAATCTTAAAGCATATCCATCAAAGGCTGGGTCACGCAGGTAGAAATCACATGCTGTCTTTTCTTAGGAAGCAATACTGGATTACTCATGCTAATTCTGCTTGCAGGAAGGTCGTCTCTGAGTGTGTAGTTTGTCGCCGCTTCCAAGGAAAGACCGGGGAACAGAAAATGGCTGATCTACCAGTAGAGAGAATTATGCCAGACTTACCTGCTTTCACAAATGTAGGAGTTGACTACTTTGGGCCAGTGGAGTTGAAGAAGGGCCGGGGCAGAGCGAAGCGCTATGGCGTTCTCTTTACCTGCATGGCGAGTAGGGCTGTTCACCTCGAAGTTGCTTATGCTTTAGACACTGACTCATGCATAAATGCCATTCGCCGTTTCATGTGTCGCAGAGGTCAGGTGACACACCTGACATCAGACAATGGCACCAACTTCATCGGAGCTGAGCGGGAGTTAAGGGAAGCCATTGCTGAGTTAGACCACCAGAAGATTCAACATGCCTTACTGCAGAGTGATCTGATCTGGTCCTTTAACCCTCCAGCCGGGTCTCACCATGGAGGGGTTTGGGAGCGTCTTATTCGTCTTGTAAAAAGGGTCCTCTCTTCCACGCTCAGACTCCAAACACTGGATGATGAAGGGTTTCATACCATTCTTTGTGAAGTCGAAGCCATTCTCAATAGTCGTCCCATCACAAAGGCCTCTGATGATGTGAATGACCTTGAAGCACTTACACCCAACCACATCCTACTCTTAAAATCAAAGCCACACCTCCCTCCTGGGCTCTTTTGTAAGGATGACCTGTATCTGAAGAGAAGATGGAGGCAAGTGCAGTTTCTATCCGATCTCTTTTGGAAACGTTGGGTGAGGGAATATTTACCACTACTCCAGGAGAGACAGAAGTGGATGAGACCAAAAAGAAGCTTCTCCGTTGGAGATATTGTGGTCATAATGGATCCTGTTGCTCCACGAGGATCCTGGCTGATGGGAAAAATTATGCAGACTTACCCTGACAAGAAAGGCTTCGTCCGCTCAGTGCTGTTGAAAACAAAAACGGGTCAGCTGGAACGGCCCGTAACGAAGATCTGCCTTTTGATGGAAGTCGAAGTGTCACAGATGAGCTCCTGACTATGATCCGACCACAGATGTTCTAAGCTCAAGAGAAGATGATTTCACTTAGATTAGCATTGCACAAATGGCTCCTTTAGTTTAAATGGGTAATCTGGGTAATTGTGGTTAAAATAAATATTCACAATTATGGGGCCTGGGTGTAGGAGCCATTTATACCTTCACCTTTTGTGGATAGGTTAATATTGCTATTACTTACTCTATCCACTTGGTGGGAGTGTTGCACTGGGTGTGACATCACTGGGAATTAAGTATATTTACAGCCAGGTGTGGTAATCAGTTAGGTATGGTGTGGATGGTGAGGAACACACGGTTCTTACCGTAGCCGTGAGCACCCACTTTACCAACAGCACGACAGCACTTTAATATTTAGCACTGGGTGAAGTACCATTTTTAATGTAAATTATTCCCTCTTTTGTATCTCAATAATAAACGGGAACACCACCCAAAGAGAGCAAATGTTTGGACCTTTGGATTTTTCAGCTACGCGTTGAGAACACCATGCCATCTATACCAGGCTTATAGGATAGCCTCAACAATAGTGAAATGTGTGTTCAGTGTGTGTATAATTATTATGCATGTTGATATTCATATTTTTTCCAAGCACATTTTATCAATTCCAAACCACATCAATCTTAATAACTACTATTAATTTTGTATTTAATTATGTACAAGTGATACATAATTGTTAAGGAAGGCTGGAAGTGAATAACACCTTGGGAAAGATCCAATACTAGAAATTGCAAAATTAAGGTGTGACCAATGGTCAGCAAAATGTTCATTATTTCAGCAGGGTCATGTTCAAGAAGAAATGACACATTACCTGCAAAACATAGGAATAAAGGTGAAGAATTTGGTGTGAATCCATCAGGAACCCTGTAGTCTCCAGTGCCACCATTTTCCAGAGCTGCAACCTACGTACCTGGAGTCTCCAGAAGTACAAGGTGTCAGGATTATCAGAGACTTTTTTTAAGGTAACAAATCCTGAAATATGACCCACACTTAATAAGTATCACAAGTTGAAACGTTGTGAAACAAGTGAAGACTGTTTTTTACAGGCTTTATAGACAGATAGGTTGGGAGTGATTCTTGAAGGACCAGCACAACATCCTCTCGTAACTCTGTTTTAAGAAGTTATCTTCCAGAAGCTCTCAATAAGTTTTGGGAGTTGATTTTAAGTCCATCTCCTCCATATATCCTTTTGAATGCTTATGTATTTCTTTTATAAAATCAATAATTAAGTACATTAATTGTTACTTAATCATTTATTGACATATATATTTATTCTTTGTGCTTTTGCTTGTGAAATCATATACTTAAATGCATGCTGGTGTACGTAACCAGCTTCTTTTAGGTGCACAAGGCCATTTGTCTCTTTCTCTGGTCAGGAGAAAGGTTTATGGATCCTAAAGGCGTCATGAACACACGTCCAACACATATGATACTTCTCTGTACAGATGGTCAAGCTATATTGAACATTGCTACATTGAACTTTAATTATTGTATTAAAATGTATTCTTTCTATTATATTTCCTTTCTGGGGAGCAAATGTTATCTGTTTTTCTCCCAAACGAGTTAATGTTTTACCATGTTTTGGTACACTTAACTGATAATAAGCAGCTCAGACTCTCTTCAGCCTTGGTGGGAGCTCTTATTTGCTAGTGTCCTATGTGAACGCAGTAACAGTGAAAATAATAGGGAAATAGGGATTTGGTTTGTGTTTGAGTGTTAAAACATAAAGGGGTCATTGAAGCCAATAGTTTAAGGCACCATTTATTTGTTAAAGTCTTACTCCAGTTGTTGTTCTGGACATGTTCTGGACAATCTGTGACCTGGAAGGTCATGACGTGCCTCTGAGTGTCAGATGCATCATCGATGGAGATATGCTTCCGTCTATATGTATATGGAAAATTACTGTGTTTAACTATTTCTTAGCCATTGAGAATCATTCAACGTGTAATTGAATGATGACTTAGCTTAGACCTTGGAAATCGTATAACTGCTGTGATCTTTGTAACTGTGAGGGGGCGGCCTACGACCTCCTGTGTGAGTCTTGAAGCAGACTTCTGCTGATGAAACTGCAAACTATGTTCAGTAAACCTTTCTTTAATTTTTTATAATTCTGACTCCGGGTCTTCATTCTTCATGTCAAGTCAAGTCAAGTCACATTTATTTATATAGCGCTTTTCACAATACAGATTGTATCAAAGCAGCTTCACAGTGATAACATGTAAGTAGCACAACACAGATCAACAACATTGCTAAACACTAAATAAATAACCCCAACTGAGCAAGCTCAAAGCAAGCCAAAAGCAAGGCGACAGTGGCAAGGAACCAAACTCCATCAGATTGGATGGAGAAAAAACCTTGGGAGAACCCAGGCTCAGTCGGGGGCCAGTTCTCCTCTGGCTTACATTCATATTGTTTAAATATAAATATTAAATATAAATATTGTTTATGAATCAAACGGCGCCATAACATATCGCAGGCGTTGAGTCGTCTCATCACAGGCGTTGAGTCGTCTCATCACAGGCGTTGGGGCATCCGAAATCCCCGTGAGAGGCTGGACACAAAACTGGACCTGACGAACGCCATTTTTCTCGGGACAAGCGTCCCGAGATAACAGCAGAAAGGCAGATGGGAAATAATTAGCATAGCTGATGTTCATAATAATTTCCGTTATAACTCACAAACTCTCCGTAACCCGAACTCTCCGCAACCCAACCATACGCGCCGACCCGTTTGTCTAAGAGGCTGTCGAGCCCCACTGGTGCGTTAAGCAGTTTCAGTGGCAAACGGTTCCGTATGGCATAACAGAGGACTAGAAGGTAAGCATTATGTGAATGCTTGACTAAAGAGATGCGTCTTTAATCTAGTTTTAAACTGTGTCAGCGAGTCAGAGGCTTGGACCGTATCGGGAAGGCCATTCCAGAGTTTTGGAGCTAAATGCGATCATGTCTGGTTCTGGGTCCTTTAACTGTTAACCCCTAACAGTTTGGTGGAGGATGCGCTGGCAATTATTCTCGGTGACACCCCTGGCAAATCAACAAACAAGGTAGTAAGCTTTTGTTAATTGTTAGGGATGTCTGACTGGAAGAGAATTTTGAAGGAGGTCGGGAGAGTCTTCACTCCGATGAGGCGAGTGAAGAAGTTAATTATGCTAAAGGTTTAAAGTCCCCGTGAAATCAAAATTGAACCAATTTACTTTGTTAGCGCATATGACTAGTCTAGTGGTAAACAATTAATCCGTGCAAGTATAAATATATAAAAAAAATGTTTTCCTTGGTAATCTTTAATCAAAATCTGAAAAGTTACTTCCGGTCTGGAACGGTTTCTTTTTCTGATGACGTAGGTTTCACAGTTTGGGTGGGGAAACGCTTAACCACTCCCCTCAAACTGTTAGTTTACTATGAGCGAGAGATGGAGAGGAGGAGCGCTAGAGTAAAACCCTGCCCTCTGTTCAATATTCCGTTTCACTTGGAAATACGTCACAGCACTGGAGAAAAATCGTTTGCGACTTCCGGTTCACGGGGACTTTAAAGTATAAAAGAGAAAAAGTTGCTGATTAAGGTTTAACAAGAGCAGACAGCGCAAGCGAAGCATGCTTTGTGGGGGCCCCACTGGGCCTAGGCATTTGTTGGTGTAGCAACACCCCAGCAAAGTACGTCCCTGGATTGGAAGTCCAGGGCACCGCGAACCACTCTATCTCTTCCATCTCAGATAGGGGTACCCCGAATTTAGTGAATCAGGCAGTTAGGGATACTAACAAAAACAGGGTTGTTTGCCAGGGATGCATCAGGAACGATTTCGGAAAAATAAATAAAAGTTGGGACCCAAATTGGCGTGGACCAGTATATGTAACTGTGCAGTATACTTTGCAGTTTCATCACGCAGAAGCCAAGCTGTGTGTTCAAAGATTGCCGCCTCCATTTCTGCATTAACTTCAGGTGAGTATGAACTATGATTAAGATATGGCAGCAAAAAATTGGATAACTTGATCAGTAATCTGAATAGTCCTAAGACAAATAGTGCGATAGAAGAGAGCAAACTCTGTAAACAGCTGTGCTCTGAAGCCCTCACTTCAAAGAAACTTGCAGAAATTAAGTAAATGGTAGTCAGGGTTTTGAGTTTGATTGGAAATTTAAACAACAAATTGACTGGTTATAAAGAAACTGAAAGATGAAAATGTTTAGCCTCATGTTGCTCATGATCATAACAAAAAGCAAGTAAAAATATAGCTGCGAGCAGCGATTGCGGGCCCAAGCCGGTGGCACCGCAACCCCGGCGCCTTTAGTTACCTAAAGGCACCGGGATGGCGGTAGCGCCAGCTTTGGCCCTTCATCGCTGCTCGCAGCTATATTTATTGATATATTATATATATATATATATATATAAAGCCGGTGGCACCGCCACCTTGGTGCCTTTAGGGTTATTCTGCATGACGTGCAAAAACGTAACCCCCACTTTGACTGACAAAAAGAAGTGTGCTGAAGAGCTTGCATCAGTGAAGGCTCTGCAAAAGTGCGCATCGAGGGCACATTTCAACCACAAAGTATGTGTGAGCAACCTTCTGAAAGGTCAGGTGTACATCCAGGTCTACATCTGTACTGTGTTTACATTATAGTATTTTAGGCTAGTGACAATGACCCCGAATTTTTGAGATACCCCTACCGGAGGTAGAACTAAACCCAACAATGTTTTTCCTCATCTCCAAGGTCTCCCATATATGAAATGGATTCTTGGCTCAAAATATTTTACTGTTAAGATTGTTAAATTAACAGATATTGTTATACACCCCCAAACCAAAAAAGGACAAAAATATAGCCTGTCCGTATAGGGGTTAAGGCATATAAACTAGTGCAGATCAATCACACAAGCTCTGAGAGCTTTGAAACTTGGCATGTTTGTTGTCAGGAAGTTGCTTTAACTACTAGAAAAGACTGGATGTGAATATCTTGATGTATGGAATAAATAGAGACATATAAACACATACCTAAAATAAGCGGACAAGCACAAATTGAACATCTATGCAGAATGTTTTCATTTACTTTGTGGTTGCTTTGCCAGATATTATCATAGAAACACATATGATGGCTTATTGGAAAGGTGGGGTTGTGCTGAATCCAGCAATACCAAATAAGTAAATTTTTATAGCATGACAAATCAAGAGTTTTCTGTCACTCAATGTATGAGGTGTCCAAAATGAAAGAAAACGGAACACTGACAAAATAGTCTCAAATCCAAATCTCACTATCAGTGGTGAGAAGAATGTTGACAAATTCATTGTTACTGCAAAGTAAGTTACATTAGGTATTAGGTAAGTGCTGATCTATATTGATGATACATTTAATAATGGTACATTTCATAAGGCACAGTATATACTATACAATTTATATGAAACACAGAGTTGAATCAGGTTAACATTAGAATGGAACACTTTTATTAAAATATGTATATCCACTTGAATTTTGTTTTGGTCATGTCATTACTGAATAATGTAAAATAATATTGTTAGCTTTTGTCTGTCCAGACCAGAAGTGGGCAGTAGAATCTACACTGCTTACTTCACTCCATTGGTGTGATCTTTTAATTAGATAAGAATAAGATAGTAGATATATTTGATAAGAGTATTGTGGTCTAGTGAGTTGACTACTGTAGAGCGTAGAGCGAACTACTGCAGTAAGACAAAAATCAGTGAGCAGCAGCAAGTTGCAAATGTTGAGAGTGAGAGATCTGTATAAGGCCATCTAATTCGATCCAATGGCGGTATTCGATTAGAGGTGAAGGTCTCACCCATGTTCCATCTTTTCTCCATAAAGGAAAAGGTTTTTCAATTATATCGGTGCATTATTAAAGCTACGTGAATGTTTGACTATTCCCTTTAACTCTAATGAAAATAAAGTCAAAGTCTGTTAGAATAATCAAATATAACAATTTATTATGTTAGGTAAATGTATAATTACAATTTCATAATCAATTGAAAGATAATATGTGCAAACCATCAAATGTTTTAGAATAAAGAGGAAAATCATTTACCCGACATTATGAAATACATGAACGCTGAGTCTCGGCGACTCAGCATTCACAGGCTGATCTGAGATCCAGAAAAAGGCCCTGGTCTCTCATTACATTTCATTATATAGCCAGACCTCATTTCATATGTAAACATGAGTTTACAGTGGAAAGTTACTGTGTTCACCCCCCAGACTTACTGGGAGCATAAGTTGACCATTTGCTAACAATGGTAATTTGCATTCATGAATTTACACCTTTTGGAAGTAGGACCATGCCTAGACCACATTCATTTGTGTGCCAGTTATTCCTAAACTCTTAAAAACCTTATTACCTTTTGTTTTACTTATTTGGAAATAGAACATTTGTACCAGTCGCACTTGTAGACATTTCAAACAATACTAAACACATGTATAAAACTGTATGATCATTGTTCAAATTAAAGACCATATATAGTCGTATGTGAGTTTGGGTGATCTCTGCAAGAGTGGAGGATGAGGGGAAGAAGTGTGTGTGTGAGAGTTAAAATGTTAATTTGCCAAGGTCCTTCATCTCATAGACCTGTCGTCTATCTCTTCAATCAGTTTCCAGTTTTCCAGTCTTACATCTGCACCAAGAAGGCTGAGTAGCGCTGAATCTGATACAACATAATTTAAAATATGGACAGATTGTTTAATTTGTGGGAAGGCCAGCGCTAGACCAGAAGCTCTGACAGCCATTTCGATTGGTATAGGCACATATACCAGAGACAACGTCCTTCGGGCAGCTTCTGAAAGGCTTGATAAAGATGTGCATCTTCAAATTCTTTCATGCCCAGATCACTTTGCATATGATGCCAGATACCATAAAATGTGCCTTGCACACTACATCTCTGAACGAAATGTAGCAGCTGCCAGACGAAGAAAAGAATCAGAAAAGCAGACCAATGTCTACGGCAAAGCCTTTATAAAGCTCACTGAACACATTGATAAAATAGTATTGTCCAAAGTGAGGACTCTCAACTCTTTGACTGATAGCTATGACTACTGAAGACCATTTCTGAGGAAGGTGTGTCCATAGTTCAACACAATAAATATAGATCCTGGAAACTAAAGGAAAATCAGATACAGCATTACAAAGACAGACTTGTGTTCCACGCCCAGGACAGTCAGATCTGATCTGCTCAGATCAAATATTACACAGGGCTGCAGACATATTGAGGAAAAGCATGGAGCACGTAAAGCATGACAGTCAATCATATGTCAATCCAATGTAGCAAGTATGTACCCAACATCCTTTATGACTTTGTCAACTGGTGTGTTGATTCACATGCCCACAGAGATTGCCAAACATGATGATGACCCAGCTTCAAAGTACAATCTGTGTGGTATTGCAATCTATTATGAACTCATTGGACAGAGCTGTCACATCCCCAATCACACTGGGACTTGCCATTTTGATACATCATGAGTTTGGTAGTAAGACACTCGTCAATAGGCTCAGTGCAATAGGGCACTGTGTTTCCTTTACAGAGCTTAGACACTTCCTCACATCTGTTGCAGCAGGCCAGATATCAAGGACAGAGAGGGGTGTCTACATCCCAACTGGCCTTACTGGAGTCACTTAACATGGAATTGTTGATGCAGCCATCGACAACTTTGACCAAAATGAAGACACCCTGGGGTGCGTTTCCCGAAAGCATCGTTAGCCAACTATGGTCGCAAGTTCAGTCGTTATAAGCATAGTTCAACGATTCGGTGTTTCCCGAAACCATCGTTCCAATGAACATTTGCAAACAGCATCGCAAAGTTGTGTGGTTTGAACGACAGCTCTCGACCTGTGGTTAGAGGCATCGTTTCTATATTGTGTCACGGGTGACAAAATCGCTTGGCGATCGGAACTCTCCTCAGAGTCGCAAGTTCCCTAGGGGAACGGATTGTGTGCAACACACCACTGCGGTTCCGGGCGTGATGGAATCATGCCCGCACTGATTAGCGCTAATGCACTGCAGGTGCGAGAGAGAGAGAGGAGCGGCACTCACACAGGTTTCCTGTTTGACGAGTCAAGATAAAAGGAGACAGACAGAAGGGAGAAGGAGGCTCAGACGGAGGCTCAGACGGGGGAGACACAGACGGGGGAGGCTCAGACGGGGGAGGCTCAGACGGGGGAAACACAGACGGGGGAAACACAGACGGGGAAGACACAGATGGAGGAGGCTCAGATGGAGGAGGCTCAGATGGAGGACCCACTGACAAGGAAGGGACAGGGGAAAGGGAGAGACGCCCATTTAAGCTTGCTGGATCAGAGTGATTGTTTGTAGGAAGCCTGCTGGTCTGAGCTATCAACTGGATCTGTGCTGGGAAAGGAAAGAGCAAAGATAAGTGAACTGATTTTAACTTATGAACATTTAAACCGCTTGAAGAGGATACAGTGAGTGTGGATCTGACTGTTGGAGGAGCTATGTGTTTCAGAGTGTGTGGAGGAGGAATTGAAAGTGAAACCCCATGTAAAGTGAGCACAACAAACAGAGCGAGGCCTCTGATCAGCCCTACCGTGTGAGTGAATTGCAGTGCTTTTGCCTTATTAATACACATTGATTTTTGCCTGTGGAATTGAAGTGAACACGAGTGTGATGTGTCTTTGCTGAGAAGTAGCCCTATCCATGCTTACACGTTCGTGGAAGGATATTATATCTGCCCCCGTCAGAAGCCCAGAGTGATACAGTGAACTGAAGAGAGAGTACTGTGTACTGTGAATATCCTCACCTGTTCTACTTACTGTTTGAGCCCAGAAGTATACAGCAACGCTGATAAAGTAATCGTTTAACCCACTGTCGCCCTACTGTGCACTGAGGAGAGAGTACTTTGTACTGTGAAGATCCACACCTGTTCTACTTGCTGTTTGAGCCCAGAAGCATACAGCACCACTGGTAAAGTAACCTTATGACTCACTGTCTCCCTATTGTGAACTGAAGAGAGAGTACTGTGTACTGTGAATATCCTCACCTGTTCTACTTACTGTTTGAGCCCAGAAGTATACAGCAACGCTGATAAAGTAATCGTTTAACCCACTGTCGCCCTACTGTGAACTGAGGAGAGAGTACTTTGTACTGTGAAGATCCCCACCTGTTCTACTTGCTGTTTGAGCCCAGAAGCATACAGCACCACTGGTAAAGTAACCTTATGACTCACTGTCCCCCTATTGTGAACTGAAGAGAGAGTACTGTGTACTGTGACTATCCTCACCTGTTCTACTTACTGTTTGAGCCCAGAAGTATACAGCAACGCTGATAAAGTAATCGTTTAACCCACTGTCGCCCTACTGTGAACTGAAGAGAGAGAGTACCCTGTACTGTGAAGAATCCTTACCTGCCATACTTATTGTATGAGTCTGGAAGTCTGCAGCACCGCTGGGGAAAAAGTAAGCTTTTAACCCACTGCTTCATTACCGTGCACCAACGAGAGTACCCTGTACTGTGAAGAATCCTTACCTGCCATACTTATTGTATGAGTTCGGAAGTCTGCAGCACCGCTGGGGGAAAAGTAAGCTTTTAATCCACTGCTTCATTACCGTGCACCAACGAGAATACCCTGTACTGTGAAGAATCCTTACCTGCCATAGTCTGGAAGTCTGCAGCACCGCTGGGGGAAGAGTAAGCTTTTAATCCACTGCTTCATTACCGTGCACCAACGAGAGTACCCTGTACTGTGAAGAATCCTTACCTGCCATACTTACTGTATGAGTCTGGAAGTCTGCAGCACCACTGGGGGAGAAGTAAGCTGCAACCCCCTGCTCCATTATCATGCATCCATGAGAGTATCTTAAACTGTGAGAAACCCTTGGTTCAATAAAGATTGTTACTCCTTTGAAACTTCTCTCTGTCTCTGTGGTCCTCTGTTGTGTGCCTGTGGTGTCGGCTCCTCACGGTGGTGGCTCGGTTAGAGGGGGGGGGGGGGTGGTTGGTCACCCGAGCGTTCCTCCCCTCGACCTGTGACAATTGCAACACATTTGGAGGTAATAAATCGTTATCTTGAGCAAAATAAGCAAGCTGACATTCAGTACAACCGGTGCCTTTTATTTAGAATACATACAAATGGAATTTACGTCTTTTAGTTTGTCAAAAGATTTGAAGTAACGTGTTTGAAGAGTGTGCATGTGCGAACGCGCTCCATATATAAGAACGAGCCAAATATTGAGTCTGGTAATAAAGCAAAATAACTGAAAACAATTAGAAATAGTCCTCAAATGACATTTCTGTAATTTATATAAAACAAATCTAGCGTTAATTGGATCTCAAACAGTTTCATTAAAAGTAGTTATTACTCCACCACGTGCGAAACCAACGTGGTTGAACGATACTTTGCGACAGTGGGTTTCGGGAAACAGTCGTAACTAGCTAGTTGATTTTTCCAACGATGCATCGTACTATGGTAGTGAAGCAGCGAACTACGTCGTTGTACGGGAAACGCACCCCTGGATGGGAAGTGTATTGTTGTGTTACAAAGAGTACAAGTCTCCACAGCAGATAAATGCCTAGCACGGGTTCCACAGAGGTCCCTCGCCACATTAAACACATTGGATATGAATGAAGATAAACTTTTCAGGTACATTTTGTCCATTTTTGTTTTTCATTTTAGATCTTTACAGTGACCAGGAGTGACCTGTGACCAGGATGGTGTTACATGCAATATGCCTTGCACAGTCACATTCTCTCCTAATTGTCAAATGTGATGATGCAGATATACTAGATGTAGAGATGTACTGGGATGTTTGGATCCATGGATTGTGACACCACAAGCTTGTAGAGAATTGGGAAGGCCATTGCCCTCACAAGACTGAAGACCCATCTTTGTGAATTACATGAAATGACCAAATTTGGATAAGCCTGGATGATGCATTGCCTGTGGAAAGAAGGTATGCTCTCCTCCTGGTATGGCGAAAAGAAAAAGGGGGATGGGCATCCTTGCACCAACTTGGATAAGCTGATGTACACACTAGCATTTACCACAGATTTGTCAGCAGCAAATCTACCCTCAACAGAATGTGCTGAGAGCCTTGTATCAAACCGCAGTGTGGCGTCACAGGCACATGGCCAAACCTCTTCTCTGGAACATGGTTGTAAGAGGATGGAGGCTCAGAGAAGATGGGTGCATTGAACCTGTGATGTTCCAGCGGCACCAGCACCTACAGAAGTTAGAGATTACCCACCTCTACTGTAAAGACAGAAGACAACGATGCCACCAAATTCCAGTGTCTTTCAGTGGGCTTGACCTGCACAGTTTTGCTCTTGCCCTTTCCCAGACAGTCCAAATATGACCCACTTTGTCACTGATGGCAATGTGAATGAGTGACAGTGGTGTGTTGCAGTTGTAACATAATTGGGGGCTGACCTCAGAATGGCTACCAAAAGCAGTTCATGTTCCAAATGGTTGCTGCTAGAAAAAAAACAGCCTGAGAAGAGAGGGCTCATTCCCCCTCAGAGTGTTTGTTATGTTAGATTGCCATTTGTTTGATTTAAGAGAGTAATTTAATTTGTATTGTGTGAAGTTAAGTTATAGTTGTATTAAAAGGCCCATTAAGGTCAAACTGCAATCCTAAATCCTAGTCTCCTGTTTGTGCTATGGTAAGGTGTTATCTTTCGATTTCAATCTTTGTTTCCATAGAACAAGGTGCCATATGAAATGTTTAATTATTAAATGTATCTTATATTTGAATTTCTCAACATTCTTTTCACCACTGATAATGGGCTTTGGACTAAACTATTTCAGTGTTCCATTTTCTTTAATTTTAGACACCTCATCAATTTAGTGACAAAACACCCTGATTTGTCATGCTATATTTACATATTTGGTACTGCTGGATTCAGCACAACCCCACCTTTCCAACAAGCCATCATATGTGTTTCTATGAGAATATCTGGCAAAGCAACCACAAAGTAAATTAAAACATTTTGCATAGATGTTCAATTTGTGCTTGTCCGCTTATTTTAGGTATGTGTTTATATGCCTCTATTTATTCCATACATCAAGATATTCACATCCAGTCTTTTCTAGTAGTTGAAGCAACTTCCTGACAACAAACATGCCAAGTTTCAAAGCTCTCAGAGCTTGTGTGATTTATCTGCACTAGTTTATATGCCTTAACCCCTATACGGACAGGCTATATTTTTGTCCTTTTTTGGTGTTTGGGTGTATAACAATATCTGTTAATTTAACAATCTTAACAGTAAAATATTTTGAGCCAAGAATCCATTTCATATATGGGAGACCTTGGAGATGAGGAAAAACATTGTTGGGTTTAGTTCTACCTCCGGTAGGGGTATCTCAAAAACTAAAGCACTTTTTGACCATTTGTCACTAGCTTATATAGGGATGCGCCGATCCGATACTCAGGATCGGTATCGGCTCCGATACTGCCATCTTTGCCGGATCGGGTATATTTCCACCACTTTAATCAAACCATTCTTCTTTAAAACATTATGATGTGATTTTTTTCACATGTATTTTGTTACTCTTATTGAGCTATTTTGTCCGCACACAGGACTCACTGCCAATCGTACGTGCTCACATCATTCTCTTTCTGTGAAAGCTGTATACTGCATTCACCAGTTTTCACTCTACAGTGGTTGACCAGAGCACTGAAATTATTTGTCACTTAAACTACAATCAAATGGATTTTCCCACACATTTCGCGTTAGTCCTCTGCATGTCATTTTATTATTTTCTGCGCAGCTTCAGAAGTGCACGCACGCAGCTTAGAACAAACATGACACACAACACGCACACACACTCAGTCGCGAGAGAGGCGCGATCGAACTCTGTGTGTGTTAGTGTGTGAACAGTGGAAACTCCATTTTGTTCATACAGGAAAATATTCAGACTAATGTCTTGTGGGATCAACAGAATACATGTAACAGCATTATGTAATCAGGAAACAAAAATCCAGTAACTGTAATTTGTTACAGTGAGTTACATTTAAAAAAGTAGCAATCAGATTATAGTTACTTTTTGAAAAAGGAGGGATAGCTTTCAGGATTACAAAGATTTAATTTAAAATTTAGTAAATCTGTATTTTGTAATCTGTATTTTAATCAGGCGTATCTTGATCAATGATTCGTGACACGAGTTACGTGTGCCACCCGCTGGTGACTGCACAAAATAACAGATCTCGACAACAATCTCCTCAGACACAGATTGAATCACTGCTGCTAGAAACGATGCTGCCCATGGGTAAAAATGCATTCGTTTCTTGGAAATTCCGTAATCTCATAATCTCTTCTCAGTCAAACTTAAGGGGATGTTTGCTGCTAACGTAGGGGAACTCCCACTGACAACTGCCCTAGTTCAGTCAGGCAAATTAAGAAAGATCACGGCAATTACTTTCATATTCTTGTACTTGGATTACGTTACTGAATTCTTTTTTTTTTTTTATGAAATAATTTGTAACTGTATCGGAATACATTTTTAAAGTAACCCTCCCAAGCCTGGTCTTGTGTGGACGTCCGTTACTTTCACTTTTTAAGTTAGCGATTTTTAAGGCCCCAATCCTACTGTATTACCTAATGTGTGGATATTGATCCAATAGGCCTACCTAATTTTGAACACAAGAGGGCAGTATAGCACTATGAATGATTTTTTTTTCTCTTTTGACTAAACCATTCTGGCTGTTTTTAAACTTAAACATAATTCTTAAATTTAAAAAAAGAATAAAATGGCTATAGTTCCAATATTGGTATAGTCTTATAGAAAAATAAATGGTGTATAATACAATTTTTAGAAGATATGAGACGTTTCCAGATTCTTTTTTGACATAATCCCTCGCCATAGCAAAACTGTTTGACATATTCGATATCCGTTCACAATTTAGTATCTTTAATGTATTTTCATTATTTTGAAGAAGTTTGGTGGGAATAATTAAAAAACAATTAAGAGGGGGGAATAAAATGTAAAGGCTGGTTTTGCAAAACATTCACATACAGACCAAAATAACCGACTTCCTGTTGGGCTGGCTTAAAGTTGTTTGGGCTAATGATATTTATATGTGTACCGAGTTTAATATTATTACATGCAAGTGTGTTTGATTTATGGACCAAATTTTCAGACCAAGTTTATGGACCAAGTTAATTTAATTAATAAACTAATTATATAAAACTATTGTCAATGCAGTACAATTAAACTGGTTATATGCCTTTACTTATAAAAAATAAAAACTTATTTAAAAAATACCAGGCTTAAGGCATTTATTTTCTTTTATGCAGGCTACACACACAGCAGTGAAATGGTTAAGCCCCCTCCCCCTAAAAACCCACACACACCCAGACAGGCAGAGACACAGAGATGTAGGCTCAGAGAGAGCAAGACCACATTCAAACAAAAATATCTGACTTTCTGTGGGTCCTAGCTAATGAGTGTCAATTAGAAAGTTGTCCGGCTCGAGGAGTACAATATACATACCGATTTGTGTAACTGTAGATAAAACTAACAACCCCACTTTTGTCAAAAGGTGGCACTACTGAGCCCTCACCACGCCCGTTTCTGAAACTTTGCACGTGTCTACTGGCTAATAAATGTGATGTGTCTGTCGAGTTTCATGCAATTTCAAGCATGCTAAGAGTCTCAAAAGCATCCTAAAAGAATAGTAAAGTTTGATGCGTTGCCACGGCAACAGTTTAAAAGATATCAAGAATCCATTCACAGGTCTTCATCTGCTGTGTATTTACAGTATACAGATGAAGTTTGAAGCAAATCGGGTTAAAATAAGATGGTGATTTCAAAGCATTTTGAAAGTGACACACTTCCTGCTGTCAGTTGGTGGCGCTATAACTTTGACTCACAATAGTCACATCCATGTGATCGGCCTCTTACAGCGAACACACTGGCTGCGTCCGAAATCGCCTACTTCCATACTATATAGTATGCGAAAAACAGTACGCGAGCAGAGTAGTATGTCCGAATTCATAGAATTCGAAAAACAGTAGGCGAAAAGTACCCGGATGGCCTACTACTTCCAGCAAGATTCTGAAGTGCGCATACGATGAACACTTTACTATCCCATGATGCCACGGGAGAGGAGGAGTTGTCGTTATATTTGAAAATGCCGGAAACCGGAGACGCGGGAGTTTTCCACTGTATATGGAGTTTTCAAGTGTAACTACTATATTAAACACTTTTTGTTTATTTGTGGTGAAATTGTGTTTGTTTAACATCATATAAGTAAACGATTTGTTAAACGTTTAAATAATGTAAATTGCGGGTGCAATTTTCTGATTTGGCTGCAAAATGACACTTTTATCTTTGCCATTATTACCGAACTGAACCAGCTAATGCATGTCAGCTAACGTTTGATAACTTCGTTTTCTTTAAACAAAGAGTTTGTTGTTTCGCAGTTTAATGAGATGCTTACACAACTTTAATTTTTTTTATTTTAAAACGATTAGGAAAAACAGGTGGAAATTAGCACTTAAGTGCTACAACCTGCAAATGCATCTCTCCTTTTTAAGGTTAATGTATATTTTGCATTGCCCTTGTTCAAAAATAAAATAAATAAATTAAATTAAATAAAATTTTATTTCTCCTTTACCGGTGTTGTTATTATGAAATACTTGTTGCCTACATAGCAAACTACTGTTAACAAGTGTACCTCAAGTTGTCAATGTAACATTAATAGATTGACCATAGTTCATCACATGTTAAATCCTGTGTTGATTTTGGAGGGGGAAAATGGTAAGATTAAGAATATGTAGGATTCAATGGTAAGTTATTTGTAGTTCTAAACAATTCGACTCAAACTCTAGTCTTACTACATTTCTTTTATACTTAATTTCTGTGCATTTATTGAGTTTTTTCACAGAGGACAGCGTAGAGGGCAAAACCTTAAACAAAAATATAAAGTAAGTTATTTTAATAACACTTTGCTTGAAGGGGTGTGCATAAGACTGACAGTATGAGGATTCAGTAAAGTGTTACCATTCTTTTTTTATTATTTTAATAGTTCACCCCAAAATTAGAATTCTGTCATGGTTGATTCATGCTAATGTTCGGCCCTGTTATGCAATCATTTAACAAATTATGTTTTACAAGCAAATTACAGTTATATCTGAAAAATATATTGTCTTGTCCCGCACCTGTTTTGAATTAACTAATAATTCTCCGTCTCCGCTCGGAGTTTTCCGGAACAAGAGTCTTCCCGGTCCCACACCGGAAATCCCTCCCCTCAGAAACCCGGCCATGATAAAAGGTTCCGCCTGCCTTTTTTGTCACCCCGGTGACATCCCCCCTGCCATTCGGGACTAGTCCCTAGGACCGGGAACTTCAGCCCACTCGCCGTATCGCTGGGGTGGTCTCTCCTCTTCATCGGCCCCCGTGAACCTGTGGCTGCTTCAACTCGCGGTGGCAAACCCTGCCGACTACGCCACTTTTGTCACCGGGGAGTCGGAGAGGCCGGATGCCGGATGACCGGCCGTCCCAACCCCCCCCCCGACACACGTACCACCGCGAGGAGCCAACACCACAGAGGACACAGAGGCCAAGTAAATTAGAGAAAATCACAGAGTCTTTATTGAATAAATTAAGTTAAAACGGCCTCCAGCCAGCTGAAGGAAGGTGAAGTTTCAGCCGTATAGCTGGCTCTTCTCAAAACTCAGGTAGGCAGAGCAGGTGAGGGTTCACAGCTGGACTGGTTCTCTCAAATTCACAGCAGAACAGTTTCTCTTTTCACAGGATTCGGATGGACGGAGAAGAGTACGGAATCCACAGCAAAGCTGGCCCTCTTCTCAGGACCCAGGCCACAGAAGACAGGTGAGGATTCAACAGCATAACTGGTTCTCTCAGATTCACAGCAAAGCTGGCCCTCTTCTCAGGACCCAGGCCAACAGAAGACAGGTGAGGATTCAACAGCATAACTGGTTCTCTCAGATTCACAGCAAAGCTGGCCTTCTTCTCAGGACCCAGGCCGACAGAAGACAGGTGAGGATTCAAAAGCATAACTGGTTCTCTCAGATTCCAACAAAGCTGGCCCTCTTCTCGGGACCCAGGCCGACAGAAGACAGGTGAGGATTCAACAGCATAACTGGTTCTCTCCGATTCCAACAAAGCTGGCCCTCTTCTCAGGACCCAGGACCCAGGCCGACAGAAGACAGGTGAGGATTCAACAGCATAACTGGTTCTCTCAGATTCCAACAAAGCTGGCCCTCTTCTCGGGACCCAGGCCGACAGAAGACAGGTGAGGATTCAACAGCATAACTGGTTCTCTCAGATTCAGCAGAACATGGAGGAATAAGGATTCAACAGCAAAGCTGGCTCTCTTCACGGAGCTCAGGGAGACAGAGAGTACATGTGAGAATTCAACAGTGTAACTGGTTCTACTCACAGGATCCAACTGAACATGGAGGAGTAAGGATTCAACATCGAAGCTGGCTCTCTTCACAGGGCTCAGGCAGACAGAGAGTACAGGTGAGAATTCAACAGTGTAACTGGTTCTACTCACAGAGTCCAGATGAACAGGGGGGCGTAAGGATTCGACAGCAACAAAGCTGACTCATGCAGGCAGAGAGTCAAGCTGGCAATTCAACAGCAAACTGAACTTCACAATCCTACGTAGAGATTAAAGAGGAGAAAAGAAGAATTTCACCACTAGATGACTTCCTCCATCCAACGAGATGCGGGCGATATATCCACAGCCAGAACCATTTCCCCGATGTCACTGCATTACACTTCCACTCGTGTTTAACTGTAATTCACACAAATCGGCACACGTGATTTAATGAACAACACTGCAAAGTCTTGACACTCACAAACTAGGGCGTAGACAGGGGACCTGGTCCACTGCACAGCACTACAATCTCTTGGACTTCTTCCAATAAAGCGTGGGACATTCAAACTTCCTCCAAAAAGACAGATTTACACCTCATGAAGTCTCATCACATCCTCCAAACAGATTTCTCGTATCACAGTCCAAACATCAACAGCACTTATCTCTTATCCACCACGGTTCTCCTCTTCTCCTTCTCCTTCCTCTCCCTCCTCCTTTCCTCCTTTCATCCTTTCATCCTGTGTTGTCCATCCTCTCCTCCTCTTCCTGCTGTCAGTCCTCCTCTGCTCTCCCCTCTCTTGTGTTGAAGATAAGATATCCTTTTATCCTTCCCAACTGACAACGTGTCCCAATCGCGATCGCGATAGTCTTGTCCCGCACCTGTTTTGAATTAACTAATAATTCTCCGTCTCCGCTCGGAGTTTTCCGGAACTAGAGTCTTCCGGGTCCCACACCGGAAATCCCTCCCCTCAGAAACCCGGCCATGATAAAAGGTTCCGCCTGACAAGCAGGCACACCACTTGTGCTATTATTACCATCAATGAATGAATCAATAGAGGGAACAGGTACACACATGCTTACATATGTATAAATAGTTAGGTAAATAAATGCTACTTACGTTATTTGAGAAACTCCGCAAAAGCTCTCGATGAAGGCATGATCTACGAGCAGCTGAAAAAACGCTGATGAAAACAAAGCAAAACAGCGCGAAAGTGGGCTCTTTAAATTTCCGCTCTGTTATGACAGCGCATGTCACGTGACATTTCCAACATGGCGCATGTAGTACGTCCAGAATTCATTCATACTACCCCTATTCATACTATATAGAACGTACTTTTTTAACGGTCGCGAAGTACGTTCTTTTTTAAATGTAGTACCTACTCACATAGTACGCGATTTCGGACGCAGCCACTGCTGAAGTTTCATCAAGATCAGTTAGTGTATGCTGAAGTTATGACACACTTCCTGTTTCACGTTTCTCGCCATAGTTTCGTTTCCTCGCCACGGCCAAACCGTTCGAGATATCAAAAATCCCCTCGCAAACTTTCATCCTCAATGTCTTGACTTCACGCTGACTGAATTTCGTCGAATTTGGATCAAAGCTCTAGGAGGAGTATTTCACATTCCATTGCATGCGTTTTACAAACAAACCTCAATAGCCGACTTCCTGTTGGGCTGGGGTAAAAAGTAAGAGTGTGAGGTATAGATGAAACGATGAGCTCGACATGTGTACCGAGTTTCATATTATTACATACAAACGTGTTTGAGTTATGGACCAAGTGTTCGGACCCCGTTCCAGGGGGCGCTGATGAGCCGCCCTGCCACGCCCGGGTACCAGCTTCAGCCCGGCTCTGATGGCCGCGGGTTCTGACCCGTGTGCAAAGTTTTCGAGCATGTTAAGGGCCCCAAAAATGCCCAAAAGGTAGCAGAAAAATAAAAAGAAGAAGAAATATAGCTGCAAGCAGCGATGGCGGGCCCAAGCCGGTGGCACCGCAACCCCGGTTCCTTTAGTTACCTAAAGGCACCGGGTTGGCAGTGCCGAAGGATTTGGCCCTTTCATGATTAAATGTTAAAACGGCTTGCCATACTCTGTCATTTCGACTAGTCACAATTATGTTACAGATATCTTAAATGATAATACAAACTATCCAAAATTTAATTACGACTAGACAGAAAGACGTTGTTGATATCTACAATGTTAAATCCGGATAGGCAAACTTAGCTTTTAAATGTTAAAAGGGCTTGCCATACAGGGACGTAGGCTCAGAGAGAGGCTCACCATATTCAAACCAAAATATCTGACTTCCTCTTGGTCCGAACTAATGACTATGTATTAGAAAGTTGTCCGGCTTGAGGAGTACAATGTATATACCGATTTTTGAAACTGTAGGTAAAACTAACAACCCCACTTTTGTCAAAAGGTGGCGCTATTTAGTCCTTGCACCATTCCCGTTTCTGAAACTTTGCACATGTCTACTGGCTAATAAATGTGATGTGTCTGTTGAGTTTCAAGCAATTTCAATTTCAATTTCAATTTGACTGTTGAAAAGAAGTGCGCCGATTAGATACTCAGGATCGGTATCGGCTCTGACACTGCCATCTTTGACGAGGCTGATTCAAATTCTATATTGTGCATATATACTATTCTATGTTAGGCACAAAGGCACAAAAACTTTCTAAAGTACCATAAAGTTTTTGTGTACTGTATTATTAGTGTTCTGAAGCTATTATGTGATATAGAAATTAATATTTAAGTCATTAAATTCAAGAACACAAACTTTTCCCTCTCTGCGCCTGTCAGTCATTCTCCATTCCGCATTCAAACAGCACGTCACATTCGGTTACAGTCAATGATGAAACGATCTTCAAGATGATTGAATGTTAATCCTATTGTACTGGATCTTTAAGATAAAGGTCTAAAGGTCTATATTTTTTTGAATGAAGAAACTTTTTCTTGCTGGACTTTATTGCTGTAACTTAACCGTGTTACTTTCTACCGGGTGTCGGACGCTGTCGGTTAGATCACAACACTAGAGTCAGAGCACTATAACTGTTCTTCACGCACACAGTAACTGAAATTTAAAACCTTCAAAAGAAAAGGCTCAATAAACTATTGCATAGATAGATAATGTATAATACACTGTTCATGAATATGTATTTCCTTTGTGCTTTGAACTTTTCAATACGGACTCACTGCGCTGTAACTTCATGTGGCTTCAAGCACATTATTCTCCGCTCGGGATGCACATAAGTGCTTTGTGCTGCACCGTATTGGAGCCGTAATATCATAATGCAGTGACGTAATGACAGATTATTAATTGCCTTTCAATTATATGTTGCTGCGTCATTAAACATCTGTCCTATGCATTTCAAACATTTATAGCAGCCATGGCTATATTTTTGTATGATTTTTGTTATCTTGTTTTTCATGAATGTATTTTTCAAAAATGAGAGCAATGTGTATTATCTATTATTAATATGGTTTATAATAGCATTTTTGTCATAGATTATGACAAAGTAATCATATGATCCACCAGCGAGGAACCAGCAGAACAGAGTGAACATTCTTTCTGTTTAGTTCAATCCTACTTAATAGGAATTTATTTAAAATGCTCGCTCTACTCCACACCATTAATGTCTTGTGCGGACATCCGTATTTCGACTTTCGGTTTTAAGTAAGCGATTTAAAAGCTCCCAAGTCCCAGCGGAGTCACACGTTGATTAACCGGTGGGAATATACACAATAGGCCTACCTGATATTGAACACAAGAGGGCAGTATAGCACTACGTATGACTCAGATTATTATTTTTTTATGAATTTTACAACAATTCTGGCTGTTTTTGAACGTAAACATAATTCTTAAATGAAAAAAAAGGAACAATTGGGGAAGTTATAATATTTGTATAATTTAATTTAGAAACAAATGATGTATAATTACATTTTTAGAAGATATGAGGCTTTTAGTGTTGACTTTTTTGACATTACTTTAATCTTTTGCCATAGTTGCACATGTCTACTGGCTAATAAATGTGATGTATCTGTTGAGTTTCAAGCAATTTCAAGCATGCTAAGAGTCCCAAAAGCATCAAAAAAGAATGTTAAAGTTTGATTCGTTGCCATGGCAACAGTATCAAAGATATCAAAAATTCATTCACAGGTCTACATCTGCCGTGTATTTACATTATACAGATGAAGTTTGAAGCAAATCGGTTAAAAATAAGAGAGTGGTTTCAAAGCATTTTGAAAGTGACACACTTCCTGCTGCCAGTTGGTGGCGCTATAACTTTGACTCACAATAGTCACATCCATGTGATCGTCCTCTTACAGCGAACACACTGCTGAAGTTTCATCAAGATCAGTTAATGTATGCTGAAGTTATAACACACTTCCTGTTTCACGTTTCTCGCCATGATTTCGTTTCCTCGCCACGGACAAACCGTTCGAGATATCAAAAATATCTATATATCTATATATGTAACGATGAGATCTATATGTGTACCAAGTTTCATATTATTACATGCAAGTGTGTTTGATTTATGGACCAAATTTTTATGGACCAAAGTTAATCTGATTAATAAACTAATTATATAAAACTATTGTCAATGCACTACAATTAAACTAGTTATATGTCTTTACTTATAAAAAATAAAAATAAAAACTTATTTAAAAAATACCAGGCTTGAGAAATGTATTTTCTTTATGCAGGTCATACACACAGCAGTGAAATGGTTAAGCCCCCTCCCCCTGCACACTCTCACACACACAGACAGCCAAAGACAGAGACACAGAGACATGTAGGCTCAGAGTGACCATATTCAAACAAAAATATCTGAGTTTATGTGGGTCCTAGCTAATAAGTGTAAATTAGAAAGTTGTCCGGCTCGAGGAGTACAATATACATACCTCTAGTTAAAACTAACAACCCCACTTTTGTCAAAAGGTGGCGCTACTGAGCCCTCACCACGCCCGTTTCTGAAACTTTGCACATGTCTACTGGCTAATAAATGTGATGTGTCTGTCGAGTTTCATGCATTTTGAAGCATGCTAAGGGTCTCAAAAGCATCCTAAAAGCATCCTAAAAGAAGGGTAAAGTTTGATGCGTCGCCACGGCAACAGTTTCAAAGATATCAAGAATCCATTCACAGGTCTACATCTGCCGTATGTTTACATTATACATATGAAGTTTGAAGCAAATCGGGTAAAAATAAAAGGGTGATATTAAAGCATTTTGAAAGTGACACACTTCCTGCTGCCAGTTGGTGGCGCTATAACTTTGACTCACAATAGTCACATCCATGTGATCGGCCTCTTACAGCGAACACACTGCTGAAGTTTCATCAAGATCAGTTAATGTATGCTGAAGTTATAACACACTTCCTGTTTCACGTTTCTCGCCATGATTTCGTTTCCTCGCCACGGACAAACCGTTCGAGATATCAAAAATCCCCTCGCAAACTTTCATCCTCAATGTCTTGACTTCACGCTGACCGAGTTTCGTCGAATTTGGATCAAAGCTCTAGGAGGAGTATTTGACATTCCATTGCGAGCGTTTTACAAACAAACCTCAATAGCCGACTTCCTGTTGGGCTGGGGTAAAAAGTAAGAGCGCGAGGTATAGATAAAACGATGAGATCAACATGTGTACCGAGTTTCATATTATTACATACAAGCGTGTTTGAGTTATGGACCAAGTGTTCAGACCCCGTTCCAGGGGGCGCTGACGAGCGCCAGGTACCAGCTTCAGCCCGGCTCTGATGGCCGCGGGTTCTGACCCGTGTGCAAAGTTTCAAGAGTTTTCGAGCATGTTAAGGGCCCCAAAAATGCCCAAAAGGTAGCAGAAAAATAATAAAGAAGAAGAATAAATATAGCTGCGAGCAGCGATTGCGGGCCCAAGCCGGTGGCACCGCAACCCCGATGCCTTTAGTTACCTAAAGGCACCGGGATGATGGTACCACCGGCTTTGGCCTTTATCGCTGCTCACAGCTATGTTTATATTTAATATAAAGCTGGTGGCACCGCCACCTTGGTGCCTTTAGGGTTATTCTGTACGACGTGCAAAAACGTAACCCCCGCTTTGACTGTCGAAAAGAAGTGTATTGTAGAGCTTGCATCAATGCGGACTTGATGTGCCGTGCGCTGTAACTCCATGTGGCTTTAAGCGCATCATTCTCCACTCGGGATGCGCATAAGCGTTTTGTGCCACACTGTACTGAGCCTTTCATATCATAATGCAGTGACGCAATGACAGATTATTAATTGCCTTTCTTGCTCTGTTCTATCTATTATATGTTGATAATAGATAGGACAGAGCACTAAAAACCTCAAACAAAGCACTAAAAACTTAAGCTGTTTGCTGTGTAGTCTGAGAATGAGCTGTTTGATTTGCACCCTCTTCCTCTTCACTGTCCTCCATAAAAACCAGCTATTAAGGTCCATGTTGTTCTAGAAAGTTTGTATGTTGCTGCCTCATTTAACATCTCTGTTATACATTTAAAACATATATCAATTTTATAGCAGCCATGGCTATATCTAAAATAATGTATCTTTTTGATTTTTGTTATCTTGTTTTTCATGAATGTATTTTTCAACAATACAAAGAACAATGTGTATTTTCCACTAATATAGTTTGTAATGGCTTTTTTTGTCATAGATTATGATCATATATTTTTTGGATTTGTTATTTATCTTTATAATGAAGTTGTCTGTATTAATTAGATTGTGTTTAACACACACAAGAGTGATTTATTAGTTCAACACATAGTTATAGAAATTCTACTTTATCTAAAAAAACCCGCACTTTATATATTTACACACACACACACACACACACACATACATAAACACGTGTAAATAACAATGCAAAAAGAAAAATCAAATTTGTTTTTAGTCAGAGTATTATTTTATACAGAAACAAATATTTGTAATTCAGATAAGAATGAAGTTAGTGTTTTAAAATCTTAAGGAAAACAAATATATTGAAATGTAGCACATGAATTTTAAATTCATTCAGCTTCAATTACAAATACAATTTTACTTTTATTTAAAGCACACTATACATTTAAAAGATGGGGGTGCAAAAAGATGCAAAAAGACAAGGACTTAGAGACAAGGACTTGTAGGAAAAATTGCAGCCAGCCACACACACACACACACACACACACACACACACACACACATAAACACAGACAACAGCCCTCCCCTCCCCACACAGACACCCACACCCACACCCACACACACAAACAGAGAGAGAGAGAGAGAGAGTGAATCGCAGGGGAAATAAATCCATTCAAACTACAATATCTGACGTTCTGTTGCTCAGAGCGAATGACTTTAAATTGGAAAGTTGATCGGCTTGACGAGAACAATATATGTGGCAAGTTTTGTAACTGTAGGTAAAATGAGCAAAGTTATAACACACCTTATGTGTCCTTTTTTAGTCATAAAATTCATTTCCTCGCCACGGCCAGACCGTTCGAGATATCAAAAATCCGTCCGGAATTGAGCATCCTCAATGTCTTGACTTTATGCACACCGAGTTTGGTTGTGATTGGTAAACACATGCGTTGTAATTTGATGTATTTCTCCTAGGACAACTATTCAAACAACCCATAATTCCCAACTTCCATTTGAATTGTCGTAAAACTTAGAGCACGAAAGTTGTTTGCCCTGATGTGATCTATAATTGTACCGAGTTTCATATTAATTCATGCAAGTGTGTTTCATTTATGGACAAATGTTCGAATCCCAGTCCAGGGGGCGCTGTCGAGCCGCCCTGCCACGCCCGATGACCAGCTTCAGCCCGGCCCTGATGGCCATAGGTTCTGACCCGTGTGCAAAGTTTCAAGAGTTTTAGAGGATGTTAAGGCCCCCGAAAATGCCAGAGAAGTCGCACACAGCAAATAAAGGGTTAAAATTAACCTGACAGGCGCCCCTCCTCTCACTCACACAGAGAGACACTGAGAGACTGGCAAAATTCTAAGATTTTCTCTACATTCAAACAAAGATATCTGACTTTCTGTGGGTCCTAGCTAATGAGTGTCAATTAGAAAGTTGTCCGGCTCGAGGAGTACAATATACATACCGATTTTTGTAACTCTAGTTAAAACTAACAACCCCACTTTTGTCAAAAGGTGGCGCTACTGAGCCCTCACCACGCCTGTTTCTGAAACTTTGCACGTGTCTACTGGCTAATAAATGTGATGTGTCTGTCGAGTTTTATGCGATTTGAAGCATGCTAAGGGTCTCAAAAGCATCCTAAAAGAATGGTAAAGTTTGATGCATTGCCATGGCAACAGTTTCAAAGATATCAAGAATCCATTCACAGGTCTACATCTGCCGTATGTTTACATTATACAGATGAAGTTTGAAGCAAATCGGGTAAAAATAAAAGGGTGATTTCAAAGCATTTTGAAAGTGACACACTTCCTGCTGCCAGTTGGTGGCGCTATATCTTTGACTCACAATAGTCACATCCATGTGATCGTCCTCTTACAGCGAACACACTGCTGAAGTTTCATCAAGATCAGTTAATGTATGCTGAAGTTATAACACACTTCCTGTTTCACGTTTCTCGCCATGATTTCGTTTCCTCGCCACGGACAAACCGTTCGAGATATCAAAAATCCCCACACAAGCTTTCATCCTCAATGTCTTGACTTCACGCTGACCGAGTTTCGTCGAATTTGGATCAAAGCTCTAGGAGGAGTATTTCAAATACCATTGCGAGCGTTTTACAAACAAACCTCAATAGCCGACTTCCTGTTGGGCTGGGGTAAAAAGTAAGAGCGCGAGGTATAGATGAAACGATGAGATCAACATGTGTACCGAGTTTCATATTATTACATGCAAGCGTGTTTGAGTTATGGACCGAGTGTTCGGACTCCGTTCCAGGGGGCGCTGACGAGCCGCCCTGCCCGGCCCAGGTACCAGCTTCAGCCCGGCTCTGATGGCCGCGGGTTCTGACCCGTGTGCAAAGTTTTAAGAGTTTTCGAGCACGTTAAGGGCCCCAAAAGTGCCTAAAAGGTAGCAAAATAATAATAAGAATAAATAATCCCAAGGAAAACAATAGGGCCTTCGCCCTTTCAGGGCTTGGGCCCTAATAAATAATCCCAAGGAAAACAATAGGGCCTTCGCCCTTTCAGGGCTTGGGCCCTAATAATCCCAAGGAAAACAATAGGGCCTTCGCCCTTTCAGGGCTTGGGCCCTAAATATAGCTGCGAGCAGCGATGGCGGTGCCTAAAGGCACCCGGGTGCCTAAAGTTACCTAAAGGCACCCGGGTGGCGGTGTCGCAGGCTTTGGCCCTTTCATGATTAAATGATTACATGTTAAAACAGCTTGCCATACTCTATCTGTCGTTTCGACCAGTCACAATTACATTACAGATATCTTAATTGATAATACAAACTATTCAAAATGTAATTAAGACTAGTCACTTTTGTCAAAATGTGGCGTGTTGATATCTACAATGTTAATTCCGGATAGGCAAACTTAGCTTTAAATGTTAAAAGGGCTTGCCATATAGGGACGTACAGTAGGCTCAGAGAGAGGCTCACCATATTCAAACCAAAATATCTGACTTCCTCTTGATCCAAACTAATGACTATGAATTAGAAAGTTCTCTGGCTTGAGGAGTACAATGCCCCCCCCTCTCTCTTTCTCTCTCTCTCTCACACACACGCACTTCGACGCGCGCGCCTCTCTCAAGCCGGAGTGTGCGTGTGTGTGTGTGTGTGTGAACAGAGGAAACAGGAAACATAATCCGTTATTTTGTTCATAAAGGACAACATTCAGACTGCAAACTGTTTACCTATATTTGTGTACACTCGCAATAAAATAACATCCTCTGTCACATACGTAATAAATATAGAAAAATAATGACACAAGAGTGCATTATAGCCCTATTTATGATTTTGAGTTTAAACTATCGCCCGAAGTGATTCTGAAAGAATGGTAAAGTTTATGCCACGGCAACAGTATCAAAGATATCAAGAATCCATTCACAGGTCTACATCTGCCGTATGTTTACATTATACAGATGAAGTTTGAAGCAAATCGGGTAAAAATAAAAGGGTGAGTTCAAAGCATTTTGAAAGTGACACACTTTCTGCTGCCAGTTGGTGGCGCTATAACTTTGACTCACAATAGTCACATCCATGTGATCGTCCTCTTACAGCGAACATACTGCTGAAGTTTCATCAAGATCAGTTAATGTATGCAGAAGTTATAACACTCTTCCTGTTTTATGTTTCTCACCTTAATTTTGTTTCCTCGCCACGGCCACACCGTTCGAGGTATCAAAAATCCCCTGGCAATTTTTTATCCTCAATGTCTTGACTTCACGCTGATCGAGTTTTGTGGCATTTCTTTGAATTCTCTAGAGAAGTACTTTAAATTATTCCATTGCATGTTTTTTTTACAAACAACCCTAAATAGCCAACTTCCTGTTGGGCTGGGGTAAAAAGTAAGAGTGTGAAGTATACATGAACCGATGAGATCCATATGTTTACCGAGTTTCATATTATTACATGCAAGTGTGTTTGATTTATGGACCAAATTTTCAGACCAAGTTTATTGATCAAGGTAATCTGATTAATAAACTAATTATATAAAACTATTGTCAATGCACTACAATTAAACTAGTTATATGCCTTTCCCTTTCGTAGTCACTTCGAGTTACGTCAGAAGTGACGGAGATTGGGGAATTTCGCATAGAAAGCCAATCCTCTTCGAGTATTTAAACACGAGCCAATGGCATGCAATGCCTTGGGGCTGCGGAAATTTGCATAGCGTACTCCGCCCTACCCCGTGAGTATAAAAGGAGGAAGTGAACGCAACCGCAGTATGTTTTCGCTTCGGAGCCAAGAGAACCTCTTCACTCCTAAAAGCTGATTCAAGACTCTTCGAGAACGAGCGTCCTCTTCAGTGTTGGTGTGACGGCGGTACCCAGCGAGATTCTGCATTGCCTGCGATCTGAGCAGTGGTCTGCCAGACTTTGCACTTCTCCCTGGTAGCCTCAGCGCTGAAAGAGTGAATTTCTCCTTTCTCATAAAAGTGAAAGAGCTGCACGTGGCACGTCTTTTTAAAGATGGTTCGCCCGTGTCCTTCTGGATGTGGTAGATTTCTGTCATCATCTGATGGTCACGAACGCTGCTTTGTATGCCTGGGCATTCAGCATGCAGCAGCAGCGTTCGTGGATGACTCATGTTCCTTCTGTGGGAGCATGACCATCTCCACACTGAGGTCGAGGCTCAATGATCTCACTAGAGTGAGAGCCCCGGTCCCCCCTACTCGATCGGCTTCCTTCACCCGGCGATCTAACGGTGACGGTGTGGGATAAAGCCCCGATGATTCCTCGGGCCACACCTCCCGCCTCAGTGCTTGAGCCAGCGAGCGCCAGCTCGATTCAGTCGGCTGTCTCTTCGGCGGCGCCGGCTGCTTCTAGCAGCGCTCCAGATGATGATGTGATGTCTATCACTGCATCACTAGGCGGGCTTGAGTCCTCGGGAGAGGAAGATACGGCTGCGTTGCCTCCTTCGGGAGTGCCAGCGTTGCCCGTGTCAGATCCCGAGCTGACGGCCATGCTGTCTCGAGCCGCTGGGAGTATCGGGCTAGAATGGAAACCTCCATCCTGCCCCGCTCTCTCGCGGATGGATAATTGGTATCTGGACAAAGCTGCCGCCGCAAGGCCACGGCCAATTCCAATACCTTTTTTCCCCGAGCTGCATGCGGAGTTATCGCGCTCTTGGGGGGCTCCTTTGTCCACTCGAGACAAGAGACATGCACGAGGGCGGGACTGACACGACGGCATTTAAAGATTTGCGGTCCGCCACTGACCTTGCTCTCCGGGCAACAAAAGTGGCCGCTCGCGCCGTCGGTCAGGTGATGGCCACTTGTTTGGTTCAGGAGCGCCATCTCTGGCTCAACCTGGCAGATACGCGGAGCGCTGAGCGGACTCGTCTGCTCGACGCTCCGCTCTCCCAGGTGGGCCTTTTCGGCGGTGCGGTCGAGGATTTCGCCCAGCAGTTCTCCACCGCCCAGAAGCAGACGGAGGCCATCAAACAAAAACGCCCCCCTGCGGCTCCCCTCCCTCCCGCCCGGCCCCAGCAGCAGCCTTCACCCGGGCCCCGGCGTCGAGGAGGCCGCAGGCCGGCGTCACAGCCCCCTCAGGCCGCTCGCCCTGCTAAACGCCAGGCCAAGCGAAGATCCTGACATGGGCCGCTCAGTGACGATCTCGGGTCTTTCACAGGAGGTGGTAGCAGGCCCCCTCCTTCCCCCGGTGGAGGGCCGGGGGAGAATCTTTTGTTCTCAGCTCCCCGCTGCTCACCCACGGGTGGGCAGCACCCTGAACTGGTTAAAGAAAGACTTGACATCCTCACTGAGCTCACAGACTGGAATGGGTGCGCTCGATGCCCCCGTGCGTCAGCCCACACACTCCTCTCTGTCTCTGAGGGCGCGGAAGGGTGCGTGTGTCGCTCCCGGGCTACGCCAATCCCTTCCCCCTCTATCGCCAGACCCCCGGCAGAACAGACCCCCGTGGAAGGCTCCGCTTTCCCTGGTCCCTTCTGTCGGGGAGCGGGCTTCGACGCATCCGAGCGGGGTAACTCCTGCACGCGTGCCAGTCGACCCGCACCGCTGCCCCTCAGGGGGGACGTCTGTGGTTCACATGACCCCGCTGGCTCACTTCCTGGAAGATTGGCTAGCGCTTCCTGGGCTGTCCTGCTGGGTCATCAGAACAATCAGATTCGGCTACGCGATTCAGTTCGCACGGTCTCCTCCCAGTTTCAGGGGAGTTCGCTCCACGATGGTCGCTGGCAATACCCCGGTCATGAGAGCGGAGATTGCGACCCTGCTGGCGAAGGGTGCAATCGAGACGGTCCCTCCAGCCGAGATGAGGTCCGGGTTTTACAGCCCCTACTTCATTGTCCCCAAAAAGACCGGTGGGTTACGAACGATCCTGGACCTGCGCATTTTGAACCGTTCTCTCCATCGACTACCGTTCAAAATGCTCACGGCCAAACGCATTTTCGAATGCGTTCGGTATCAGGATTGGTTTGCAGCGATCGACCTGAAGGACGCGTACTTCCATGTCTCCATTCTCCCTCGACACAGACCGTTTCTTCGGTTTGCCTTCGAGGGCCAGGCATACCAGTACGCCGTTCTCCCATTCGGGTTAGCTCTGTCCCCTCGCGTCTTCACGAAGATCGTCGAGGCAGCCCTTGTTCCCCTTCGCGAACACGGGGTTCGCATCCTGAATTATCTCGACGACTGGCTGATACTAGCACACTCTCGAGCTCAGGTTTGCGAACACAGAGACCTGGTGCTCCGGCACCTAGCCCGTCTGGGCCTTCGGGTCAACCGGGAAAAGAGCAAACTTTGCCCCGTGCAGAGGATCTCTTTTCTCGGCATGGAGATAGACTCGGTCGCCATGTCCGCGCAGCTCACGAACGAGCGCGCGCACTCACTGCTGGCTTGCCTTCGACAGTTCGAGGGCAAGAGTGCGGTTCCACTGAAACTATTTCAGAGGCTCCTGGGGCATATGGCATCCGCGGCCGCGGCAACGCCGCTCGGTTTGCTTCATATGAGACCGCTTCAGCTGTGGCTTCGCGATCGAGTCCCGAGGTGGGCATGGCATCGCGGTTCGCTCCGAGTTCCAGTGACTCCAGCGTGCCGCCGAACCTTCTTCCCGTGGTCGAACCTCAGCTTTTTACGGACCGGCGTCCCTATTCAGCGAGTTTCCAGGCATCTCGTTGTCTCCACGGATGCGTCTACCACGGGTTGGGGTGCCATGTGCAATGGGCATGCAGCCGCCGGTTCCTGGACAGGAGCCCAGCGCCTCATGCACATCAATTGCCTCGAGCTGTTGGCAGTACGGCTCGCCCTGCACCGCTTCCGAGCGTTGCTCAAGGGCCAGCATGTGCTTGTCCGCTCAGACAACACTACGGCAGTAGCGTACATCAACCACCAGGGGGGTCTACGCTCGCGCCAGTTGTCGCAGCTTGCCCGCCACCTCTTGATATGGAGTCAGAAGCACCTGAGGTCCCTTCGTGCAGTTTACATTCCTGGAGACCGGAACTGGGCAGCCGACGAGCTGTCCCGGGCCCGTCCCATCTCCGGCGAATGGCGACTCCATCCCCAGTCGGTCCAGCTGATTTGGGACCAGTTCGGGGAGGCACAGATAGACCTGTTCGCCTCTCGGGACTCGTCCCACTGCGCCCAGTTTTATTCTCTGACCCGCGGCACTCTCGGCTCGGATGCGCTGGCGCACAGCTGGCCACGGGGCCCACGCAAGTATGCGTTTCCCCCAGTGAGCCTCCTTGCACGGGTGTTGTGCAAGATCAAGGAGGACTAGGAGCAGGTCTTGCTGGTAGCCCCCTATTGGCCCACCAAGACGTGGTTCTCCGAACTCATGCTCCTCGCGACAGCACCTCCTTGGCCTATTCCTCTGAGAGCGGACCTACTCTCTCAGAGACGGGGCACTCTGTGGCACCCTCATCCCGATCTTTGGAGGCTGCACCTGTGGCTCCTGGACGGGACGAGGCAGGTTTGAGTTCGCTGCCACCTGCGGTGGCGGCAACCATCACTTCCGCAAGAGCGTCGTCCACGAGACACCTTTATGCGTTGAAGTGGAACCTCTTCGTCAATTGGTGTTCTTCTCGCAGAGAAGACCCCCGGAGATGTTCGATCAGTGTTGTGCTTTCCTTCCTGCAAGAAGGGTTGGAGCGCAGGCTGTCGCCCTCCACCCTTAAGGTTTACGTCGCGGCCATTGCCACCTCTCATGAAGCAGTGGAAGGTAGGTCCTTAGGGAAGCACGACCTGGTCATCAGGTTCCTGAGGGGAGCGAGGAGGCTGCATCCGCCTCGTCCTCCCCTCGTACCCTCTTGGGACCTCTCGGTAGTTTTAAGTGCTCTGCAGAGGCATCCCTTTGAGCCTTTGCAATCGGTAGAGTTAAAGTTTCTGTCCATGAAGACAGCACTCCTGGTTGCATTGGCCTCCATCAAGAGGGTGGGGGACCTGCACGCATTCTCCGTTGACGAAGCGTGCCTGGAGTTCGGGCCGGCTTACTCTCACGTGATCCTGAGACCCCGGCCTGGTTATGTGCCCAAGGTTCCCACCACTCCCTTCCGGGACCAGGTGGTGAACCTGCAAGCGCTGCCCCCGGAGGAGGCAGACCCAGCCTTGGCACTGCTCTGTCCGGTACGTGCTCTCCGCACCTATGTCGACAGAACGCAGTGTTTCAGGACCTCAGACCAGCTCTTTGTCTGTCACGGAGGGAGCCAGAAGGGAAGGGCTCTCTCAAAGCAACGGCTGTCCCACTGGATAGTGGATGCCATTGCTTTGTCTTACCAGCAGCAAGGCCTTCCGTGCCCCCTTGGTGTGACGGCCCATTCCACTCGGAGTGTAGCCTCCTCTTGGGCTTTAGCGCACGGCGCCTCGCTAACAGACATCTGCAGAGCTGCAGGCTGGGCGACACCCAACACCTTCGCCAGACAGTGGCGCCTCCAGAAATTTTTCGTAGGGGTGGCCAGATGGGGCCAGTTAAAATCTTGGGGTGGCACACCAAAACTACAGTATAAACCATAATTTCAGAATTGTTTTCTACTGTTGTAATAAACCAGCCTGTAGAAAACTATCAGAAAGACTTAAGGAAACTCCTACTGATATACTTTGCTTTATTGTGTAATATTTAATGTTACTAATGATATTAGTAGGGCCCAACTAATATATATTACATTGTATATAATTATATATATTATATGATATATAAGGGTCCTTGCCCCACAGCAAATTTCCAGATACTTACATAATTGTGATGAATTTAATCATTTTTAAGTTATTAGTTTGCAGTGTAAGATTACAGTTAACACCTTTAAATATTACATAAATGTATTATGAATTTTTAATACACTTAATGAGTGTATACATCAGCAGCAAAAAGTAATTCTTGAAAAAATCTGCACAGTAATTTTATAAAATCTAAATATGTTAATAAAAACAAATTACTATTAGTTCTCTTTTAAAATTCAATCAGGCAATCATGTCACAATTTTATATTTATATATTAATGTCAAGAATTCAGAAGTGCATATATAGCCTAAACTACAAATAAATTATATACAATTAAATTATGCTTATTTAAAATGTATTGAGCAGGCTAGGTATAACAAAATATATTGGCTTTTAATAATATTTCAGTGCGCAAACCCATGATTACATGAAAAACAGAGAGCACACAGCGTGTACGCGCATCGCGGGTGCAGAATGATGTGCTCAAAGCAACATGGAGTCACAATGTGCAGCAGTACTGCGCTTCATAAGTGCGCATTTAAAAGCTCATGTCACAAATCGCAGAAATGTCGAGCGCACAAATCCAAGTGCGATTTGTTCCTTTGTTTCACAGTTATTGTGCGTTTGATGCCGATTCATAATCCTTGTGATATGTATGTGTGATCTAACAGAACACGGTAGTGAGTCGTTTAAAAACAGCAACAAACTCCAAGAAAATAAAGTAATTTTATGCGAATATACAGACTTTTATCTACAGATCATGCATTTATAATGTCAATATATCATATTGGAGAGAGTTTTACCGTGCATCCAAGAGGCGCGCGTGCTGTTTGAATATGAATGGAGAATGATGACAGCCGCAGAGGAGAGAAAACGAGTTTATACTTTAATGATGTAAATATACTTCTGTCCCTCACATTAAGCTATGGAATGACTTCAGATGACTTTGTCACCCAAACTGACGTGAAAAAAGTGGGAGGCGCCGAAAAGCGCGCTGTTTGCGCCTGTCCAAACGTGGCAAAAACACACCTAAAAGCTGCTGTATAACAGTGTACCATTTGGCACTTAAAAAGCACGTCACGACACATACTTCCCCGTCTTCTTTTACTTAAGAATATTTTTGACTTATTTATAAAATGCATAACTGATGCTACAAAAATTAATACTGGCCATTGGGGTGGCCAATGGGGTGGCCAGGAGTCGGCCAGGGGTGGCCATGGCCACCCCTGGCCACCCCCTGGTGGCGCCATTGTCGCCAGATTCTATAATCTGCGCATTGAGCCGGTATCCTCTCATGTTCTCGTTTCGGCCAGTTCTGGATCCGCTCAGGTGTCTTCGCTTGCTCGCCACTCCACTCCCCGGACTGGATAAGTGCGATATCTCCTCAGTTCTTCCATTGAAGTTTTGAGTCCTCCAGCACCGACGATGCGGGCACCACTGCTGTTGCGCTGGATGCTGGCTAGGTGCCTCCATGCGCACGGTTCCCCATGGTAACCGTCTCATGTGTATTATCCACTGTAAGCCTCTCTGAGCATGTGTCTTCCCTTGGCAAGCCATCTGCCATCCCTGGAGTTGAAATTAGTAGCCACCTGCGGTTGGTGCTCCAGTGATTCCATATGTGTTCCTATGTGGCCATATGTGTATTCGTAAGTCCTCCCTTCGGTAGGCAGCTGGTAGCATGTCCCCTCCGGGATATGTTTCCCAGTGTACCTTGGTAATCCTGTGTCGAAGTCGGATCCCCAAAAAAAAAAAAAAAAAAGAGGTAAGGCTCGGGGGTCCAGACTTTCGCAGGGCACTGGAAGACAGCTTGAAGTTGGCGTGATGGCACAGACCCCCAATCTCCGTCACTTCTGACGTAACTCGAAGTGACTACGAAAGGGAACGTCTCGGTTACGTATGTAACCCTCGTTCCCTGAGTAGGGAACGGAGACGTTACGTCTCCCTGCCACTTCTGCTGTATCGCTGGGTAGATGCCGAGTTCAGTCTTGGCTCCTCAGCGAAGACATACTGCGGTTGCGTTCACTTCCTCCTTTTATACTCACGGAGTAGGGCGGAGTACGCTATGCAAATTTCCGCAGCCCCAAGGCATTGCATGCCATTGGCTCGTGTTTAAATACTCGAAGAGGATTGGCTTTCTATGAGAAATCCCCCAATCTCCGTCACTTCTGACGTAACGTCTCCGTTCCCTACTCAGGGAACGAGGGTTACATACGTAACCGAGACGTTTTTCACCCTTCCTTAATCGATGGGGCTTTTTCTTTGTGGTCTGATTACGGCATCAAGACATTTAGGGACTTGTTTATTGCGGGTACATTTGCATCCTTCCAGCAACTCTCAGAAAATTTCAATTTGCCAAGGCAGCATTTTTTCAGATATCTTCAAGCTCGAAGTTTCATTCGCAGTCTTAGCCCCAACTTCCCGAATCTCCCAGAGGCCTCTCCAATCGATTCTTTTTTAACCCCATTGCCCACCATTAAGGGTTCTATTTCTTATTTATATAACCTCATTTTTTCTTTGCAGCTCACTCCGCAGCATAAAATCAAAACCCAATGGGAGGAGGATCTAGGGGAGGTGTTCTCGGAGGAGCTATGGGATGCCATTTTGCGTCGGGTTCATTCCTCTTCAATTTGCGCTAGACATGGTCTGACCCAGTGCAAAATTCTACATCGTACACATCTCACTCGAGTTAGGCTTTCCAAAATCTATGATGATGTCGATCCCATGTGCGTTAGATGTCGTCAGGCTTCAGCTACCCATGCCCATATGTTCTGGTCTTGCCCTTCACTTCATAATTTTTGGACACAGATATTTAACACTATTTCTGTTTGTACAGGGGTTCAATTTAATCCTACAGCATGCACCGCTCTTTTTGGGGTTTTACCTCCTACTTTGCAGCTGCCTAAATATAAAGCGGATTTTGTAGCCTTTATTTCGTTACTGGCTAGACGTTTAATCTTATTGAGGTGGAAGTCTCCCTTGCCGCCTTCTCACTCGTTCTGGATCAGGGACTTTCTTCAGTTCGTGAAGTTGGAGAAAGTTAGGTGCGTGATACAGGGTTCTCATGCAAAGTTTAATAAAACTTGGGGTCCTTTTTTTACACATGTTGAGGGATTGACTTTTTCGGCTATTCCAGAGTAGCCACCCTGACTGTCTTTTAATTGTGTTTTCTGTAATTTTTTTTATTACTATTATTTTATTTATATTTTATTATTATTATTTTATTATTATTATTATTTTTTTTTTTTCTCAATGTGATTTAGTAGCATGCTGGGATGTTTTTTTCATTTATTTTTTTTCTCTCTCTGTAAGCGAGTATATTAAGCTTTTATTTAGCAGTGGGTGATCATTTTGTGTTTTTTTTTTGTTGTTTTTTTTTGTGTGTGTCTTTGTTTTTAAAGGTAAAGCAGAGTTGCTGGCAAGGACATTTGTTAAAATACATAGTAATAGTAATTTGAGTAATGAGGAAACGATACAGAGGGAGAAAACAATAAGAGATAGTGTTGAAGTAATACAGGATGGTGAGGACAATGGAAGTACCATAAATGTGATGTTTACAAAGGGTGAGTTAAATAAAGTGTTAAATAAATCAGGAAAAACAGTGCCAGGGAATGATCAAATAAGTTCCCTTTCGTAGTCACTTCGAGTTATGTCAGAAGTGACAGAGAATGGGGGGGGGGGGTTTCGCATAGAAAGCCAATCCTCTTCGAGTATTTAACAACGAGCCAATGGCATGAAAATGCCTTGGGGCTGCGGAATTTGCATAGCGTATCTCCGCCCCACGCAGTGGGTATAAAAGGAGGAAGTGAATGCAACCGCAGTATGTCTTCGCTGAGGAGCCAAGGCTGAACTCCGGCGTCTACCCAGCGATACAGCAGAAGTGGCAGGGAGACGTAACATCTCCGTTCCCTACTCAGGGAACGAGGGTTACATCCGTAACCGAGACGTTCCCTTTCGTAGTCACTTCGAGTTACGTCAGATCAGAAGTGACGGAGAATGGGGGTCAGTGCCATCACGCCATCTTCAAGCTGTCTTCCAGTGCCCTGCGAAAGCCTGAAAACCCCTGAACCCTTTTTTTTTTTTTAACAGGGGTCCCACTTTGACACAGGATTACCAAGGTACACTGGGAAACATATCCCGGGAGGGACATGCTACCAGATGCCTACCGAAGGAGGACTTACAAATACACATATGGCCGCATAGGAACGCATATGGAGATCACTGGAGCACCAACCACAGGTGGCTACTAGAATTTAACTCCAGGGGTGGCAGATGGCTTGCCAAGGGAAGACACATGCTCAGAGAGGCTTACAGTGGATAATACACATGAGACAGTTACCATAGGGAACCGTGCACATGGAGGCACCTAGCCAGCATCCAGAGCAACAGCAGTGGTGCCCGCATCATCGGTGCTGGAGGACTCAAGGCTTCAACGGAAGACACTGAGGAAATATCGCACTTATCCAATCCTAGGAGTGGAATGGCGAGCAAGCGAAGACACCTAAGCGGGTCCAGTACTGGCGGAAGCGAGTACGTGAGAGGACACCGGCTCAATTCGCAGATTATAGAATCTTAAGAAGGTGTTTGGTGTCGCCCAGCCTGCAGCTCTGCAAATGTCTGTTAGCGAGGCGCCGTGCGCTAGAGCCCAAGAGGAGACCACACTCCGAGTGGAATGGGCCGTCACACCAAGGGGGCACGGACGGCCTTGCTGCTGGTAAGACAAAGCAATGGCGTCCACTATCCAGTGAGACAGCCGTTGCTTTGAGAGAGCCCTTCCCTTCTGGCTCCCCCCATGACAGACAAAGAGCTGGTCTGAGGTCCTGAAACACCGCGTTCTGTCGACGTAGGTGCGGAGAGCACGTACCGGACAGAGCAGTGCCAAGGCTGGGTCTGCCTCCTCCAGGGGCAGCGCTTGGGGTCTCAGGATCACGTGAGAGTAAGCCGGCCCGAACTCCAGGCACGCTTCGTCAACGGAGAATGCGTGCAGGTCCCCCACCCTCTTGATGGAGGCCAATGCAACCAGGAGTGCTGTCTTCATGGACAGAAACTTTAACTCAACCGATTGCAAAGGCTCAAAGGGAGGCCTCTGCAGAGCACTTAGAACTACTGAGAGGTCCCAAGAGGGTACGAGGGGAGGACGAGGCGGATGTAGCCTCCTCGCTCCCCTCAGGAACCTGATGACCAGGTCGTGCTTCCCTAAGGACTTACCTTCTACTGCTTCATGAGAGGCGGCAATGGCCGCGACGTAAACCTTAAGGGTGGAGGGCGATAGCCTGCGCTCCAACCCTTCTTGCAGGAAGGAAAGCACGACACTGATCGAACATCTCCGGGGGTCTTCTCCGCGAGAAGAGCACCAGCTGACGAAGAGGTTCCACTTCAACGCATAAAGGTGTCTCGTGGACGACGCTCTAGCGGAAGTGATGGTTGCCGCCACCGCAGGTGGCAGCGAACTCAAACCTGCCTCGTCCCGTCCAGGAGCCACATGTGCAGTCTCCAGAGATCGGGACGAGGGTGCCACAGAGTGCCCCGTCTCTGAGTGAGTAGATCTTGTCTCAGAGGAATAGGCCAAGGAGGTGCTGTCGCGAGGAGCTTGAGTTCGGAGAACCACGTCTTGGTGGGCCAATAGGGGGCTACCAGCAAGACCTGCTCCTCGTCCTCCTTGATCTTGCACAACACCCGTGCAAGAAGGCTTACTGGGGGAAACGCATACTTGCGTGGGCCCCACGGCCAGCTCTGCGCCAGTGCATCTGTGCCGAGCGTACCCTCGGTCAGGGAATAAAACTGGGCGTGGTGGGATGAGTCCCGGGAGGCGAACAGATCTATCTGTGCCTCCCCAAACTGGTCCCAAATCAGCTGGACCGACTGAGGATGGAGTCGCAATTCGCCGGAGATAGGGCGGACCCGTGACAGCTCGTCGGCTGCCAGGTTCCAGACTCCTGGAATGTATACTGCACGAAGGGACCTCAGGTGCTTCTGACTCCATAACAAGAGGTGGCGGGCGAGCTGCGACAACCGGCGTGAGCGTAGACCTCCCTGGTGGTTGATGTACGCTACTGCAGTCGTGTTGTCTGAACGGACAAGTACGTGTTGACCCCTGAGCAGCGCTCGAAAGCGGTGCAGGGCCAGGCGTACTGCCAGCAGCTCGAGGCAATTGATGTGCATGAGGCGCTGGGGTCCTGTCCAGGAACCCGCGGCTGCATGCCCATTGCACATGGCACCCCATCCCGTGGTAGATGCATCCGTGGAGACAATGAGATGCCTGGAAACTCGCTGAAGAGGGACACCGGCCCGTAAAAAGCTGAGGTTCGACCACGGGAAGAAGGTTCGGCGGCACGCTGGAGTCACTGGAACTCGGAGCGAGCCACGATGCCATGCCCACCTCGGGACTCGATCGCGAAGCCACAGCTGAAGCGGTCTCATATGAAGCAAACCGAGCGGCGTTGCCGCGGCTGCGGATGCCATATGCCCCAGGAGCCTCTGAAACAGTTTCAGTGGAACCGCACTCTTGCCCTCGAACTGTCGAAGACAAGTCAGCAGTGAGTGCGCGCGCTCGCTCGTGAGCTGCGCGGACATGGCGACCGAGTCTATCTCCATGCCGAGAAAAGAGATCCTCTGCACTTTGCTCTTTTCCCGGTTGACCCGAAGGCCCAGACGGGCTAGGTGCCGGAGCACCAGGTCTCTGTGTTCGCAAACCTGTTCTTGAGAGTGTGCCAGTATCAGCAAGTCGTCGAGATAGTTCAGGATGCGAACCCCGTGTTCGCGAAGGGGAACAAGGGCTGCCTCGACGATCTTCGTGAAGACGCGAGGGGACAGAGCCAACCCAAATGGGAGTACTGATATGCCTGGCCCTCGAAAGTAAACCGAAGAAATGGTCTGTGTCGAGGCAAAATGGAGACATGAAAGTACGCGTCCTTTAGGTCGATCGCTGCAAACCAATCCTGAAGCCGAATGCATTCGAAAATGCGTTTGGCTGTGAGCATTTTGAACGGTAGTCGATGGAGAGCACGGTTCAAAATGTGCAGATCCAGGATCGGTCGTAACCCACCGGTCTTCTTGGGGACAATGAAGTAGGGGCTGTAAAACCCGGACCTCATCTCGGCTGGAGGGACCGTCTCAATTGCACCCTTCGCCAGCAGGGTCGCAATCTCCGCTCTCATGACCGGGGCATTGCCACCGACCATCGTGGAGCGAACTCCCCTGAAACGGGGAGGAGACCGTGCGAACTGAATCGCGTAGCCGAATCTGATCGTTCTGATGACCCAGCGGGACAGCCCCGGAAGCTCTAGCCAAGCTTCCAGGAAGTGTACCAGCGGGGTCATACGAACCACAGACGTCCCCCCGGAGGGGCAGCGAGGCGGATCGACCGGCATGCGCGCAGGAGTAACCCTGCCCGGATGCACGGCCGAAGCCCGCTCCCCGCCAGAAGAGACCAGGGAAGGACCAGCGTTCCACGGGGGTCTGTTCTGCCGGGGGTCTGGCGATAGAGGGGGAGGGGAGCGGCGTAGTCGAGGGACGACACACGCTCCCTTCCGCACCCTCAGAGACAGAGAGGAATGAGTGGGCTGACGCACTGGGACGTCGAGCACACTCATTCCTGTCTGTGTGCTCAGTGATGATGTCAAGTCTTTCTTTAACCAACTCAGGGTACTGCCCACCCGTGGGTGAGCAGCGGGGAGCTGAGAACAAAAGTTTCTCCCCCGGCCCTCCACCGGGGGAAGGAGGGGGCCTGCTACCGCCTCCTGGGAAAAACTTGACTTAACCACTGAGCAGCCCGTCTCAGGAACGTCGCTTTGCCTGGCGTTTAGCGGGGCGTGCGGCCTGAGGGGGCTGTGACGCCTGCCTGCGGCCTCCTCCGCGCCGCGACCCGGGTGAAGGCTGCTGCTGGGGCCGCGTGGGAGGGAGGGGAGCCGCAGGGGGGCGTCCTCGGCGGCGAGCAGAAGGAGGCATCTGTACCGACGGCTGGGTGGAGGCAGCAGCTGGCCGTCGGGGCAGGATATGTTTGATCGCCTCCGTCTGCTTCTGGGCAGTCGAGAACTGCTGGGCAAAGTCCTCGACTGCACCGCCGAAAAGGCCAACCTGGGATAGCGGGGCGTCGAGCAGACGAGTCCGCTCGGCATCCCGTGTATCTGCCAGGTTAAGCCAGAGATGGCGCTCCTGGACCACGCTAGTGGCCATCACCTGACCAACGGAGCGAGCAGCCACCTTCGTTGCCCGGAGAGCAAGGTTTGTGGCCGCTCGCAGTTCGTTAAAGGCCGTTTGGTCAGTCCCCCCCTCGTGCATATCTCTGAGCAGTTTGGCTTGGAAAACCTGCAAAGTGCTGATCGCATGCAGGGCGGAGGCCGCCTGTCCCGCCGCTCTATAGGAACGCGCCGCCATAGCAGACAAGAACCTACAGGCTTTGGATGGGTGCTTAGGAGGACCACGGGAGGAGGCGCTCTGTGGACACAGCTGCATCGCAACAGAGCGCTCCACCGGGGGCATCCCAGTGTACCCACGGGCGGCCCAACCATCGAGGGGAGGAAAGGCGGGGGAGGTTAGATCGCGCTCTCAGGAGGACAAAGGAGCCTTCCAAGTGCACGTCAGCTCCGCATGCAGCTCGGGGAAAAAAGGTATTGGGGTCGGCTGTGGCCTTGCGGCGGCAGCCTTGCCCAAAAACCAAATATCCATCCGTGAGAGATTGGGGCAGGGCAGAGGGTTCCACTCTAACCCGATACTCACGGCGGCCCGAGATAGCATGGCCGTTAACTCGGGATCAGACACGGGCAACGCTGGCACTCCCGAGGGAGGCAACGCAGCCGCATCCTCATCTCCCGAGGAATCAAGCCCGCCTTGTGATGCTGCGATCGACATCGCATCATCCTCTGGCGCGCCGAACGAAACAGACGGTACCTGCGAAGAGGTAGACGGCTGATTCGAACTGGCGCTCGCTGGCTCTACCACTGGAGCGGGGGGTGTGGCCCGAGGAACTAGCGTCGGGGCTTTGTTCCACACCGTCACTGTCAGATCACCCTGGCCGCGAGTCGAAGAGCTTCTCGTGGAAGAAGCAGATCGAGTAGTGGGGACGGGGACTCTCACTTTTGTCAGATCATTGAGTCTAGATCTCAGTGTAGAGATGGTCATATTCCCACAGAAGGAACATGAGTCATCCACGAACGCTGCTGCAGCATGCTGAATGCCCAGGCACACAGAGCAGCGATCGTGACCATCAGAAGATGACATGAATCGACCGCACCCAGAAGAACACAGGCGAGACATCTTTAAAAAGACGTGCCATGTGCAGCTCTTTCAATGAGAGGAGGAAATTCACTCTTTCAGCGCTGAGGCGACCAGGGAGAAGCGCAAAGTCTGGCAGACCACTGCTCAGATCGCAGGCGATGCAGAAACTCGCTGGGTACCGCCGTCACACCAACACTGAAGAGGACGCTCGTCTCGAAGAGTCTTTGGATCAGTGAGAATGGCTTTAGGAGTGAAGAGGTCTCTTGGCTCCGAAGCGAAAACATACTGCGGTTGCGTTCACTTCCTCCTTTTATACCCACTGCGTGGGGCGGAGATACGCTATGCAAATTCCGCAGCCCCAAGGCATTTTCATGCCATTGGCTCGTTGTTAAATACTCGAAGAGGATTGGCTTTCTATGCGAACCCCCCCCCCCCATTCTCCGTCACTTCTGACGTAACGTCTCCGTTGGGTTACATCCGTAACCGAGACGTTATTGTATGATAAAAAACCTAAATGCTGAGAGTAAAGAAATGTTATTAAAGTTATATAATAAGGTATGGGAAGTAGGTTGTTTGCCAAAGCTGTGGAAAGAATCAATTATTGTTCCTATATGTAAACCAGGTAAGGACCCAAGTTTGGCAGAAAGTTATAGACCTATTGCTTTAACTTCACATGTAGGGGAAATTATGGAAAAAATGATAAATGAAAGATTAAAGTATTATTTGGAGAAAATGGAATTGATAAAGGTTTACCAGAGTGGGTTTAGAAAAGGACTAAGCACAATAGATCCGCGTAATTTGCGGGTGGGACGGGTGGGACATGTCCCATTTTTGCCAGGGTCGATATTGTCCCCACCACTTTTTAAAAGCTCTCCCCGCACGGATAGCTAACAGTAGAAATAAATAAAACATCTCCAACTGGCAGACCATTTCATTCGTTTGTAAAATAAAAGAAGCGATCTAGCCCTGAAAACGTTGTTTTTTAAATCAAGTGATCAAAGTGCTCCTTGCCGCCTGCGATCGGTGGCGCGGTTACAGTGTATCTCGTGGCTCACGCACAGTCTTCACATGCATGCGCGCTTCAATCCGTTTCAGAGACTATTTGTTCGTTCCGGTGCAGAGCATGTGAGCAGAGTGGAGCGGGAGAGAGCGGGGAGAGAGCGGGGAGCGAGCGGGCGGATCTTGGACAGAGCGCAGAGGGGCATTTTTAAAAGGACGGAGCGTCGTCGCCCTATTTCCCGCTCCAATTTCGCTCCGCTCACCTCACAACACGAGTCTGGCAGAGGGCAGAGAGGGTTTTCTCCGCAGCCACCGCATGAGTCTGAATCCTCAGACATTGTCCAAACTTGTGTTCTTGAAGGTGAACTCAAAAGAACTGTAGATAAGGAAAGCAATTCGTTTTCTTTCTTTCTTTCTTTCTTTCTTTCTTTCTTTCTTTCTTTCTTTCTTTTAAAAGGTTTGACAACATAAGCCATTTAAATTGTAATCCATGTGCACTCTGCACAAAAGTTCAGTTATACGAATTTTGGCCTAATAGTTCATTTAGCATACTTTTAAAACGTTGATGTAGCCTACAGTAGGCCTATAGCCTGTATATTTTTATTTATATATAATTAGGCTCATTGATTCGTTTAATTTTACAGCATTTTTTTTTTTTGGTACAATTGATATAAGCATAATTTTATTTTATTTGTGCGCGCTGTGCAAAAGTTTAGCTATAAAAATGTTGGCCTAATAGTAAATTTACTTTTTAAATGTTTATGTAGGCCTTTATTCTTTTTATTTTTTTGCTTATACACTTTTTTATCTTTATTTATATTATTGGGCCCATTTATTCGTTTAATTGTATAGCAGTTTGTGTGTACAATGGAGAGGCTATAAGCCAATTTAAATTTTAATCGTGCGCGTTCCGCAAAAAATCAGTTATCAAAATTCTGGCCTAATAGTTAATTTACTTTTAAAACTTTTATGTATATTTTTGTTTATATAATTTTTATTCATATTATTAGTTCAATTTATTCGTTTAATTTTACAGGACTTTCTGTATAGGCTATTTCCACTGCCACTGGACATGTTGTAAAGTCGGATCTATGTTTTTATTCACGTGTCACGTGATTCATTCATTTACACACATGTCCCACCCACTTTTTAAAACAAAGTTACGCCACTTGATCCAGCTATATGTTTAGAGAATGAAATTAGAAAAGCTCAAATAAAGAAAGTGTATTATCTGTATTTTTGATGTTGAGAAGGCCTACAACATGTTGTGGAAACAAGGACTTATCAAGATTTATCAATTGGGAATAAGAGGGAGAATATATAGTTGGATCAAAAACTTTCTAACGGATAGGTGGATCGCAGTAAGAATAGGGACAGAATTGAGTACAAAGTATTTAGTGGAAAATGGAACTCCTCAAGGGAGTATAGTAAGTCCAGTTTTGTTTTGAATTATGATAAATGAAGTGTTTAGTAAAGTTGATAGATCTATAAGTGTTGCTTTATTTGCAGATGATGGTGTGATGTGGAAAAAGGGAAGGAATATAGATTATATAGTAAGGAAAATGCAAGAGGCAATTGGGAAGGTAGAGAATTGGGGAATGGAATGGGGCTTTAGGTTTTCAGTGGCAAAGACCAAAGTAATCTGTTTTTATCGAAGGAAAAATCAAGAACAGTTTCAACTTAAACTTTGTAGCAAAAATCTAGAGAGAGTGGAATGTTTTAAATATCTCGGGATATGGTTTGATAGAAAACTTATCTGGAAAATACATATTGAGAAAGTTGTTGGGAAATGTAAAAGAATATTGAATGTAATAAGTTGTCTGAGAGGTAGAGAGTGGGGAGCAAGTAGGAACTCTTTGAAAGTAGTTTATATTAGATTAATTAGAGCAGTTATACGTAGATTATGGATGTACAGTTTATCAGTCTGCTTCAAGCACTTTAGTAAAAAAGTTGGATGTAATTCAAAGTCAGGCGTTAAGACTCTGTTGTGGTGCTTTTAAAACAACCCCAGTAGCGGCTTTACAAGTAGAAATGAATGAGATGCCATTGGAGATTAGAAGAAATCAGATTGGAGGTAGATCTGCACTTTTTAGAGTGGAAAAAAGAGAATAGAATTAATAGCAGTCAGGTTAGTAAATACATAGAGGAGAATTATTCTATGTTTATGAAGATATATACAGATGCATCAAAAACAGAAGGTAATAGAGTAGGACCTGCGTTTATTATACCAGAAGTGAATGTTATGTTAAATAAGAGAATAAATGATAAAATGTCAGTGTATACAGGAGAAATGCTGGCCATTCTCTTAGCCCTTGAGTGGGTTGAAAATAGTAGGCCAAGGGAAGTGTTAATTGGGTCAGATTCAACTCAACTCACTCAACTCAGCTTTATTTATATAGCACCACTAAAAACAACAATTGTTGACCAAGGTGCTGTACAACGAACGTCATCAGGATTCCGCACCAAGTACAACATAGATTACAATTACAAACAAAACACTGAACATATCAAACACAGCACACATCAGCTACAGTTATAAGCCAAGGAAAAAAGATATGTTTTGAGTTTAGCTTTAAAATCATGAAGTGAAGAGGCAGATCTAATAGGGACAGGGAGGTTGTTCCAAAGTTTTGGTGCAGCCACGGCAAAAGCTCGATCTCTAGTTTTTAATCTAGACCGCGGAACAGTTAATAGTCTCTGGTTGGATGACCTAAGAGACCTTCCCGAGTTGTGACTGGATAGAAGATCACCATCATCAGCACTTTAAAATCAATTCTGTAACAGATTGGGAGCCAGTGCAGAGATTTCAGAACCGGAGTGATATGATTCCGTTTGCGCACTCCAGTAAGGAGCCTAGCAGCTGCATTCTGTACCATTTGCAAGCGGTTGAGTGGTGCACGGTTAATGTCCAGATACAAGGAATTGCAGTAATTAAGCCTCGTTGAGATAAAGGCATGTATTGCCTTTTCGAAATCTTTGAAAGAGAGAAATGGTTTAACTTTGGCTAGGACTCTGAGATGAAAAAAACTGGTCTTGACTACCATATTAATCTGTTTATCAAATTTAAGGGCTTCATCAAATGTCATGCCCAAATTCTTCACAATTGGTTTAACACATTGAGATAGAGAGCCAAGATTTAAGCAGTGAGAACTTGCGGCTTCTGATGGGTCGAAAACTATAATTTCAGTTTTGTCTTCATTAAGGTGAAGAAAATTTAGGGACATCCATGCCTTTACCTCTGCTAGACAGACAAGCAGAGTATCCAACCCCACGTTGTTAGCTTCCAGGGGCAAATCAATTTGGGTATCATCAGCAAAGCTGTGAAAGGAGACACCATGTTCCCTTTCGTAGATTGGGGGAGATTGGGGGTTTCGCATAGAAAGCCAATCCTCTTCGAGTATTTAAAAACGAGCCAATGGCATGCAATGCCTTGGGGCTGCGGAAATTTGCATAGCGTACTCCGCCCTACTCCGTGAGTATAAAAGGAGGAAGTGAACGCAACCGCAGTATGTTTTCGCTTCGGAGCCAAGAGAACCTCTTCACTCCTGAAAGCCATTCTCACTGTTCAAGACTCTCCGAGACGAGCGTCCTCTTCAGTGTTGGTGTGACGGCGGTACCCAGCGAGATTCTGCATCGCCTGCGATCTGAGCAGTGGTCTGCCAGACCTTGCGCTTCTCCCTGGTCGCTTCAGTGCTGAAAGAGTGAATTTCCTCCTCTCATTGAAAGAGCTGCACGCGCACGTCTTTTTAAAGACGGTTCGCCCGTGTTCTTCTGGGTGTGGTTGATTTCTGTCGTCATCTGATGGTCACGATCGCTGCTTTGTATGCCTGGGCATTTCAGCATGCAGCAGCAGCGTTCGTGGATGACTCATGTTCCTTCTGTGGGAACATGACCATCTCTACACTGAGGTCGAGACTCAATGATCTCACTTGAGTGAGAGTCCCGGTCCCCCCCGCTCGATCGGTTTCCTCCATAGGGGGCCCGTCGACCCGGGGACCTGGTGATTTTACGGTGATGGTGTGGGACAAAGCCCCGACGATTCCTCTGGCCACACCTCCCGCCTCAGTGCGAGAGCCAGCGAGCATTAGTTCGATTCAGTCTGTTGCTTCTTCGGTTACACCGGCTGCTTCGGGCAGCGCTCCAGATGATGATGCGATGTCGATCACAGCATCACTAGGCGGGCTTGACTCCTCGGGAAGTGAGGATGCGGCCGCGTTGCCTCCCTCGGGAGCGTCAGCGCCGCCGTGTCTGATCCCGCGATGATGGCCGTGCTATCTCGGGCCTCCGTGAGCATCGGGTGGGGGTGAAACTCCGCCCTATCCCGATCTCTCGCGGCTGAATAATTGGTTTTTGGGTAACGCTGCCGCCTTACGGCCACGGCCACGGCCAACCCCAATTTCCTTTTTTTCCCCGAGTTGCATGCGGAACTGACACGCACTAAAAAAATAAAAAAAATAAAAAAAATAAATAATTAAAAAAAAAAAAACATGCTTCAGTTCCCCGCCCTTCCTCCCCTCGGCGATGCGGCTGTCTGTGGGTACGCTGGGGCTCCCCCGGTCAACCGGCGGTTGTTCTCAGATGCCCCTCCAAAGCCTATGGGTTCTCGTCGTCTATGGCGGCGCGATTCTGTAGAGCGGCGGGACAGGCAGCCTCCGCCCTGCATATGATGAGCACCTACAAAGCTAGCTGCTCAGGAATGTGCACGAGGAGGTGACGGACCAAGCGAGCTGCGAGCCTGCCGCCTACCTTGCCCTTAAACAGGTCACGGAGGCAGTCACTCGCTCCCTTGGTCAGGTGATGCCCACCGCTGTGGTCCAGGAGCATCATAATGTTCGGCGGTGCGGTCCAGGACTTTGCCCAGCACTTCTCGACCGCCTAGGAGCAGACGAAGGCGGTTTCTCTGCCCCGACGGCCAGCTGCTGCCTCCAACCAGCCGTCGGCTCATACGCCTCCGCCAGCTCGCCGCCGAGGACGCCCCCCTGCGGCTCCCTTCCCTCCCACGCGGCCCCAGCAGCAGCCTTCAGCCGGTTCGCGTCGCGGAGGAGGCCTCAGGTAAGCGTCCCCCCCCCCCCCCCTCAGGCCGTGTGCCCCGCTAAACGCCAGGCGAAGCGATGTTCCTGAGGCGGGCCGCTCAGTGATAGTGTCATGGTTTTTCTCAGGAGGCGGTAGCAGGGCCCCTCCTTCCCCGGTGGAGGGCCGGTGGAGAATCTTTTGTTCTGGCTAGCTCCTTGAGCTGGTTGAGGAAAAGCTGACACTGTCATTGAGCACACAGACTGGAATGAGCGCGCACGACGTCCAGTGCGTTGCCCCGTTCATTCCTCTCTGTCTCTGAGGGCGCGGAAGGGTGCGTGTGTCGTCCCCGGGCTACGCCAATCCCTTCCCCCTCTATCGCCAGACCCCCGGCAGCACAGACCCCGTGGAACGCTCTGCCTTCCCTTGTGTCTTCTGTCGGGGAGCGGGCTTCGACGGTGCATCCGGACGGGGTAACTCCTGCACGCATGCCGGTCGACCCGCCTCGCTGCCCCTCCGGGGGGACGTCTGTGGTTCGCATGACCCCGCTGGCTCACTTCCTGGAAGCCTGGCTAGCGCTTCCTGGGCTGTCCCGCTGGGTCATCAGAACAATCAGATTCGGCTACGCGATTCAGTTCGCACGGTCTCCTCCCCGTTTCAGGGGAGTTCGCTCCACGATGGTCGGTGGCAATACCCCGGTCATGAGAGCGGAGATTGCGACCCTGCTGGCGAAGGGTGCAATCGAGACGGTCCCTCCAGCCGAGATGAGGTCCGGGTTTTACAACCCCTACTTCATTGTCCCCAAAAAGACCGGTGGGTTACGAACGATCCTGGACCTGCGCATTTTGTACCGTTCAAAATGCTCACAGCCAAACGCATTCTCGAATGCGTTCAGTTTCAGGATTGGTTTGCAGCGATCGACCTGAAGGACGCGTACTTTCATGTCTCCATTTTGCCTCGACACAGACCGTTTCTTCGGTTTGCTTTCGAGGGCCAGGCATATCAGTACACGGTTCCCCCATTCGGGTTAGCTCTGTCCCCTCGCGTCTTCACAAAGATCGTCGAGGCACCCCTTGTTCCCCTTCGCGAGCACGGGGTTCGCTTCCTGAACTATCTCGACGACTGGCTGATACTGGCACACTCTCGAGCTCAGGTTTGCGAACACAGAGACCTGGTGCTCCGGCACCTAGCCCGTCTGGGCCTTCGGGTCAACCGGGAAAAGAGCAAACTTTGCCCCGTGCAGAGGATCCCTTTTCTCGGCATGGAGATAGACTCGGTCGCCATGTCCGCGCAGCTCACGAGCGAGCGCGCGCACTCACGGCTGACTTGTCTTCGACAGTTCGAGGGCAAGAGTGCGGTTCCACTTGAAGATTCACAATCTCATCATTTAATGTTGTTTTTAGTTTTTTTTATTGTTTTTATTAATAATTATAATCATTAGTATTATGCATTTTTTATACTTTTTATATATTATTCATAATCTTTTATAATCTACATTTTTATGAATCAAACTTTTCTGAATACTGTATGTGGAAGACTTTTAGAGTTTGGGGGACTTTGGGGGGAAGTTGAGTGTATTATGTTTCTTTCCATCGAAGTAGAATATACATTTCAATGATTGATGTGAAGCAGATGTTTCTCTGGAACAGCTATATGTTCTGTGTAAGCTCTTTGTTTAGGCAGAGAGAGGGGAAAAATACAGAAGCAACAAGGAAGATCTTTGCTGGTCCATTATCACTCTCTCTCCCTTATGTCTTATATAAATTGGTAAAATAAATAACATATATTGGCAGAATGACTGGTGTCTTTTCATTAAATTAAATATCAAGGGGAAACGAAGATTTTAAATCTACATTTTTGGCGTCACACGAAAAGGATCGCATACCCAGGCATTCGTCTCAATCATTTCAGGTAAGACTTTTTTTCCTTTCTAAAAAGTTTTAAGTCTGCCTGATGATTAGAGACAGTGACTGAAATGCTGAAAAGAACTGTGTTATTTTAAGTACCAGTTGTTTTGCCAATGAATATGGGACATAAGGAAAAATTATATAAAAATTAATCAGATTAAATAATCAAATTGAATTAGGCTTATTTAAGGTTCTCTGAAAAGTAAACCTCAAACAATATTTGAAATGCTGGGATAGAGATGGATCTTTTTTAGAAAAAAGACCATCTAGTCAGAAATTTGGAATTAGCTGTAAAACGGTTAAGCTAGTAAAATTTGCTTGGTTATAACTGCGACGTGGTTGGATAGTGGTGGGACTGTTTAAAAGAAGGCAGAGTAATCCCTAAAACATCCAACACACCGAAGATTCGTTCTCAGAAGGAAACGAGGAAAGTTGTAACACAGGCGATACTTGATTGACCAAAGCGGTTAAATGTGGCGGGACTGTTTTAAAAATGATGGCAGAGTAATCCCTAAAACATTGTAACACGCTAGAGTTATACAAGTATAAAAGGCGCCCTTGTAACTAGCTAGGATCGTGGTCATTCTGAACCTGACCGTAAAGCTGTTCAAATATTTGAGGAGACTGATCCGAGTTAACTTTAAGGGAAAAATAAATACCAAAGAAATTAATCTGAGATAAAATCCAAAATATTTGAAAAGAAAGAAAAAAAAGAAACATTTTGAGTTTTAAAAAGAAAACTAAAATACTGAAAGGCATTAGAGTTAACTTTTCTTTAAATTTTTCTTTTGTTCTGTGAGTGAGGGACAGAGAAAGAGAGCGAAGCAGCCCCTCCCTTCAGAATTGCCCTGTACCTTCATACACATACACACACACATCCAGTTGGAGAGGCAGGGAGCCCCACACACACATACATATACAGACAGCCTGCAGCTCTGAGCACACACACATACTTACACACACACAGACAGCCTGCAGCTCTGAGCACACACACAGACGCATCACATAGGCTGCAGTTTCTGAACATAGGCACACATACATCCCTGCTGTTCTGAGTTAACAGACTGTTCTGAGTGCACAGACTTTGGACACTTTGAAAATGGCAGCAAGTGCCTGTACCAGCAGCACAATAGCTGAATGGTATCTTGAAAAGAAGAAGAACAAGAAACTAACTAAACTTTTGAAAAAAGGACTGGACATTAATGCATCTATGAATGAGCAGTTAAGCTGGTTCGAGTCCCAAAAAGACAAGATAAAATCAAAAGCATTTCCAATTTTAGCAGCTAATTGGATTGTGAAACAAGGTGGAATTTGTTGCGACTTAGATGGAGGTCCGGTTCCGCTTGTTGAAGTTATGAAGCCTCAGCTTGAAGCATACCACAAATTAAACAAAATCATGTCCATCACATGTCCAGAGAAGGAAAACACAACCAGTGATGATTTATTTGATCCAGATTGGACAAATATAATAACTGAAGCAGAAAGGAAATATTCACAAGCACCAGTGAAATCCGCGACAACAGTAACACCTCCACCTTACAAACCAATTTATCCACCTTTGCCTGAACAATATACAAGTTCATCTAAACCTCTGACGCAGCCTCAAGCTTCAAGATCAAACGGAGGTCCAGTTGACAAAATGTATATTGCATCTGCACAAGCAGCTCCAATAATAACAAGATCTAAATCAGCCCAGCCAAGCAGAGACATGATGAGATGTACACCAGCTCATAATTATGGATCTGACTGGGGTGATGAGACAAGAGATGATGACGTGATTACAATTGACAAAATCGGTCCTGAATTTTCTTCACCTGTGATTAAAAGGGAAGAGTCGCAACCTGAGATGATGACCGAAGAAAGACCATTTACTCCGGGAGAACGACAAGCCATTCTCTCAGCCTTGCCTCCTCTGAAGAGACAAGATCCAAACACAGAGTTTTGGCGAGAATTAGACTCCCTGGTTGAAGCACATCAAATGACACTAAAAGACATTCACACCATTGTGAAAGCTAAAATCCCAAGAGACCGATGGGAACGCCTGCCAGCGTCGATAACAACAGCCCAATGGGTAGACTTGTGGGTTGATGGCCAAGGACGACCCCTGGGTCTTTGGCAAACATTAGATGTATTCCGAAAGGAAATCCAAGAAATCTTGGGAAGCGGTAAAATTCCATTCACTTCAGTGACATTGATTAAGCAAAAGGATGATGAATCTCCAGACGAATATGCTCTGCGTAAGTGGAACACTTATGAGAGATGGGCTCTCTGCGCTAAGAAACAACCTGACAGAGATGATGTACAATTCACTGACACACTTGTGGATGGGTTTAGCTCTAAATACCAACAAGCGTTATCACTTGGAGTCAATCCAGGCGAAACATATGACCAAATTATGCAATGGGCTGGCCGTCTAGAGATGGCGATGAGATCAAACAAGGAAGAAGGAAACAAGACAAATCGAAAAGGAGTGGCGACAGCTCAATACAACATGGACACAAAGAATAAGATTGTTGTTTGCGGCAACTGTGGAAAGCGTGGCCACTCAAGAAAAGACTGCTGGGCTAAAGGTGGTGGAGCAGAAGGTCAAGGTCCATCTTTTAAACAAGTCATTGTGAAAAACCATGATGAAACTTCTCAAGGGAGGACGTGGACAGAAGCACAAGTTCGTCAGCTCATTGAAGGAATTATGTGTAACTGATTACTGGAACAGCTATATGTACTGTGTAAGTTCTTTGTTTAGGCAGAGAGAGGGAAAAATACAGAAGCAACAAGGACGATCTTTGCGGGTCCATTATACTCTCTCTCCCTTATGTCTTATATAAATTGGTAAAATAAATAACATATATTGGCAGAATGACTGGTGTCTTTTCATTAAATTAAATAACAAGGGGAAACGAAGATCTTAAATCTACATTAGCAATGGGATGAAAAACATACCACTACTGACATTCCACACATTCCTGAGTTAGGCAGTTTTGTTATGGTCAAACGTATTCCCAGGAAAGGTTTAGAACCTAGGTGGGAGGGGCCATATGAGGTACTCTTAACAACAGATACAAGTGTCTGCCTAAAAGGGAAGGGTGTAGGAACAGATAGATGGTATCATTGGTCACAAGTTAAACCTTGCTTAGTGAATGAACAAAATGATGAAGGCTTAGGACCTGAGATTGAGCACTGTTCACTCATTAACTTTGGGAAAAAGGAGTGATGATTAATTATTTTTCTGCTTCCATTTCAGGAATCAATTCCATTGACATTGATTAGAGATGGTCGCAAGTTATTCTCGATACACAACGACAATGATGGGGATTATGGGATTGGGTGCCACGTAATGATAAAGACCTTGCTAAATATCGAGTGGGCATCTACGGTGGATGTAACTTTCACCACCAATGTTACAAAAGCAGAGTAATTTGGCCGGTGAAAGATGGGGGGTATACCGGTAGTGCTCAAAGATGAGAAATTTGTTCAAAAGAACAATGTGAAATTGTGGGGTTAAACCTCATAACATCTACTGATGTGGAAATTAATTTCATTTTGAATCGTACCCACATGCTTACAATATGGGATTCATTAGCCCTAGGCTGTATCTATCCCATAGTGCTACCATGCGAGGGGTTTCTATGGGATGCTACCTCCAGGACAACTAGATTCAAGGGAAATTACATACGAGTTTGGCATTCGGAAGATGCGAATGAATATTGTGAGACTGAATTAGAAACTGGGGAAATTGGACGGTGTTTTTATCTTTCTGCGGGAAAGACAAACAAAGCTAAAACATGCCCAAGTACAACTATTGCACCAGCTCATGGTATATTGCTAGCAAAGGAAACCAAAACCTTGATAAATGAAGCTCATATGGTGCGACAACGCATTAATTATAACTTGATGTCTCTTCTTACTGTTTATGATCAGTCCTATTGTGGAAATTTCACAAAAATTAGGAGCTGGTTGGAAAAAGAAATTAAATATTATACCTCTAAGGATCCTCTTGGAAGTCGAAATCGTAAATCTCTAAGTATATGGGGAGACATAGCGGGGGTATTTGGCTCTGTCAATTCAATTAGTAATACTGCTCAGATGAACCAATTAAGTGAGTACTCTCAGTGAGTGGGAACAATGACCGGCAAAGGACTTACTGAGACTCTTCAAGGTTCTCTACATATTATAGCAGCGGGTCAGCATCTTAATGACGCAGCGAGGGAATTGGCAGATGCATTAGTGAAATCGTCTAATTTTGAGACACATCGTGCAGCGTGTTTATTTTTGGCTCAGAATTTGAAGGATCAAATGGTAGAGGATATTCAGGTTATTCGAATGGGTCAAGTTCCTGAGCGAATAGCGCAATCTTTGTTATTGGTTTTTGGAAAACAACTTAATTTGACTTCTGCTAAACATGCTCCATTAGTTAAAATCGCAATCAATGAAGATTCGTTGTCAGGTTCTGGAACATTACCTTTGATTATGCTCTGGCCTCAATATGGGAAACGCAATATTATGACAGTTAGACGATTCCAATCAATGGGGGTTAGACAAGGAAATTCAGTACTTAGATTGGTAAGGAATGGATATTGGGCTGAAGGTGAAACACCAATGATTTCTACTACAGACTGTTGTATTGAGGAACATGAGTGGGTAATTTGCTCATGTTCTACAATGTTTAGTCTGTCTCTTAATGGATCTGCAGTTTGGGAAGTAGTTCCTTTAGATCAAGCCACAGGTGCATGGCAGGTGTCAGAAGCACAGTGGTGTATATTACATGACGGAATAAATGAAAATATGATATACGGAGGAAAGCTATGTCCAATTCCTTCTGATCCATTTTGCGTTGAGATTCTCTATCCTCTTCAATTGGGTGGAATTCATGTTCCACATGTACAATTGTTGCAGTTAGATCCACAGTGGTGGAATAATGATTTGGTGGAAGAGAGGAATTATGAACTCTTTGAAATGGTCAAGAGAGTTAAAGCAAGCGTTAAGGCAGCTCAAGAGGAGGGAATTCAAGCAATGGGTCATGTTATCGTAGCGAATGGAGTAGCTAAATTGATGTCTGAGAGGAAATTAGCTCGAATTCCAGGGAATTTAACATGGTCGGAATGGATAGTTTTGACTATGGTAGGAGTTTTTGTGTTTCTGTTAGTAATAAAACTTATCATATATGTGATAAGAAAGAGAAGTACCAAACCTTTTAGATTGGTTATTACTAACAAAATGGATAGAACCGAGAATGGAAAATTCGGAGTGAGATAGGAGATTTTACACTACACTACTTACAAAACACAACCTCACAAACAATGAACACCCGCTTACTGATTTACAACCCCAAGGGATAGGACCCTTTAACATCAATGTTTATTTTGTTTGTTATTTTAAGCGCGGAACTGGGGGAGTTAATTAATTAACGAGTTAATTAATTAATGAGTCCAGGCACGGGCAGAAGACTTTTTTAGTTTTTCTTTTCTTAGATGATTGGGGTTCATTTTAAATGCTCACACATAGATGTTAAATGACACATAGCATACGGGGACATAACATGGGTTGGGTTTGTGTTTGTTATTTGTTTTCTTTTCTTTTCTTTTCCATTCTTCTGTTCTTTTATGTCTATGTCTTGGTCTACTATTTCTCCTCGCCACTATCACTTCAATAGGCTGGCCACCTGGGGATGATGGTGTGGAACTGACTGTCGTAGTTCCAGAGGAGGGACTGAAGATTCAAAATCTCTTCATTTAATGTTGTTTTTAGTACTATTATTATTTTGTATTAATATTCATAATATGTATCTGTTTTATTACATGTATACACACATTATTATTTGTAATCTTTGCATTTTGTGATTATAATGTTTTGAAGATGTGGGAGAGAGAGAGACTTTAGGAGACTTTGTGATAAGTTAAACTGTATGAGAGAATGTATGTTGGAGTGAGACAGAAAGTTTATGTAGTGTATAGTTTCCATCAGGGATGGATATACATTCCATAGTAAATGGAAACCATATGTTCTTGTGGTAAGGTATGTGTTACTATGGTGATGCAGTTTTTTCTTGGTCAGTGGTATAAAGACTGAGACCCTTTGTTCAAAAAGTAGGAAGAGATGGTAACGATGCAGAATGAAGACCTCTGTTTCTCTTCCTCCTATGTCTTATAAATATTATAAATAAATTCGAGAGATCTCTTGGCAAAATCACTGGTGTCTCTTTTCATGGGGAAAGCAAAAGAAGTTTTTTTAGATCTACACACTGAAACTATTTCAGAGGCTCCTGGGGCATATGGCTTCATATGAGACCGCTTCAGCTGTGGCTTCGCGATCGAGTCCCGAGGTGGGCATGGCATCGCGGTTCGCTCCGAGTTCCAGTTACTCCAGCATGCCGCCGAACCTTCTTCCCGTGGTCGAACCTCAGCTTCTTACGGACCGGCGTCCCTATCTCGGCGAGTTTCCAGGCATCTCGTTGTCTCCACGGATGCGTCTACCACGGGTTGGGGTGCCATGTGCATTGGGCATGCAGCCGCCGGTTCCTGGACAGGAGCCCAGCGCCTCATGCACATCAATTGCCTCGAGCTGCTGGCAGTACGGCTCGCCCTGCAGCCGCTTCAGAGCGTTGCTCTCGGGCCAGCACGTGCTTGTCCGCTCAGACAACTCTACGGCAGTAGCGTACATCAACCACCAGGGGGGTCTACGCTCGCGCCGGTTGTCGCAGCTCGCCCGCCACCTCTTGATATGGAGTCAGAAGCACCTGAGGTCCCTTCGTGCAGTATACATTCCTGGAGACCGGAACCTGGCAGCCGACGAGCTGTCACGGGTCCGTCCCATCTCCGGCGGATGGCGACTCCATCCCCAGTCGGTCCAGCTGATTTGGGACCAGTTCGGGGAGGCTCAGATAGATCTGTTCGCCTCTCGGGACTCGTCCCACTGCGCCCAGTTTTATTCCCTGACCTGGGGTACGCTCGGCTCAGATGCGCTGGCACACAGCTGGCCACGGGGCCCACGCAAGTATGCGTTTCCCCCAGTGAGCCTCCTTGCACGGGTGTTGTGCAAGATCAAGGAGGACGAGGAGCAGGTCTTGCTGGTAGCCCCCTACTGGCCCACCAAGACGTGGTTCTCCGAACTCATGCTCCTCGCGACAGCACCTCCTTGGCCTATTCCTCTGACCTACTCTCTCAGAGACGGGGCACTCTCTGGCACCCTCGTCCCGATCTTTGGAGGCTGCACGTGTGGCTCCGGGACGGGACGAGGCAGGTTTGAGTTCGCTGCCACCTGCGGTGGCGGCAACCATCACTTCCGCAAGAGCGTCGTCCACGAGACACCTTTATGCGTTGAAGTGGAACCTCTTCGTCAATTGGTGTTCTTCTCGCAGAGAAGACCCCCGGAGGTGTTCGATCGAGGTCGTGCTTTCCTTCCTGCAAGAAGGGTTGGAGCGCAGGCTGTCGCCCTCCACCCTTAAGGTTTACGTCGCGGCCATTGCCGCTTCTCATGAAGCAGTGGAAGGTAAGTCCTTAGGGAAGCACGACCTGGTCATCAGGTTCCTGAGAGGAGCGAGGAGGCTGCATCCGCCTCGTCCTCCCCTCGTACCCTCTTGGGACCTCTCGGTAGTTTTAAGTGCTCTGCAGAGGCATCCCTTTGAGCCTTTGCAATCGGTAGAGTTCAAGTTTCTGTCCATGAAGACAGCACTCCTGGTTGCATTGGCCTCCATCAAGAGGGTGGGGGACCTGCATGCATTCTCCATTGACGAAGCGTGCCTGGAGTTCGGGACGGCTTACTCTCACGTGATCCTGAGACCCCGGCCTGTATATGTGCCTAAGGTTCCCACCACTCCCTTCCGGGACCAGGTGGTGAACCTGCAAGCGCTGCCCCTGGAGGTGGCAGACCCAGCCTTGGCACTGCTCTGTCCGGTACGTGCTCTCCGCACCTATGTCGACAGAACTCAGTGTTTCAGGACCTCAGACCAGCTCTTTGTCTGTTATGGGGGGAGCCAGAAGGGAAGGGCTCTCTCAAAGCAACGGCTGTCCCACTGGATAGTGGACACCATTGCTTTGTCTTGCCAGCAGCAAGGCCGTCCGTGTCCCCTTGGTGTGACGGCCCATTCCACTCGGAGTGTAGCCTCCTCTTGGGCTTTAGCGCACGGCGCCTCGCTAACAGACATCTGCAGAGCTGCAGGCTGGGCGACACCCAACACCTTCGCCAGATTCTATTCTATGCTCGCCACTCCACTCCCCGGACTGGATAAGTGCGATATTTCCTCAGTTCTTCCATTGAAGTCTTGAGTCCTCCAGCACCGACGATGCGGGCACCACTGCTGTTGCTCTGGACGCTGGCTAGGTGCCTCCATGCGTACGGTTCCCCCATGGTAACCGTCTCATGTGTATTATCCACTGTAAGCCTCTCTGAGCATGTGTCTTCCCTTGGCAAGCCATCTGCCACCCCTGGAGCTGAAATCTTAGCAGCCACCTGCGGTTGGTGCTCCAGTGTCTCCATATGCGTTCCTTCATGGCCATATGAGTATTCTTAAGTCCTCCCTTCGGTAGGCATCTGGTAACATGTCCCTCCCGGGATATGTTTCCCAGTGTACCTTGGTAATCCTGTGTCAAAGTAGAATCCCTAAAAAAGAGAGGAGGGGTCCAGACTTTCGCAGGGCACTGGAAGACAGCTTGAAGATGGCGTGATGGCACAGACCCCCAATCTCCGTCACTTCTGACGTAACTCGAAGTGACTACGAAAGGGAACGTCTCGGTTACGTATGTAACCCTCCCTGCCACTTCTGCTGTATCGCTGGGTAGACGCCGAGTTCAGTCTTGGCTCCTCAGCGAAGACATACTGCGGTTGCGTTCACTTCCTCCTTTTATACTCACGGAGTAGGGCGGAGTACGCTATGCAAATTTCCGCAGCCCCAAGGCATTGCATGCCATTGGCTCGTTTTTAAATACTCGAAGAGGATTGGCTTTCAATGCGAAACCCCCAATCTCCGTCACTTCTGACGTAACGTCTCCGTTCCCTACTCAGAGAACGAGGGTTACATACGTAACCGAGACGTTTTCTAAATATCAACCCAAGGGGAAGCATATACAACGAGAATAAAAGTGGGGCCAAAATAGACCCTTGAGGGACCCCGCAAGTAAGAGACACTGCATAAGAGGTAAACTCACCAATGCTAACCGAGAACCTTCTATTACTCAAATAAGATTGAAACCATTTAAGGGCATTTCCCTGAATGCCCACCCAGTGCTCCAGACGTGAGATGAGGATAGAGTGGTCAATTGTGTCAAACGCTGCGCTCAAATCCAACAGCACTAGCACAGCAGATTTGCCAGAGTCAAGAGTCAGTAAAATATCTTTTAGAAATTTAATCAGGGCTGTAGTGTTTTTTTCTTAAACCCTGATTGGAATATCTCAAAGATCTTATTTTTATCTAAGAAGCTCTGTAGTTAGGTAAAAACTATTTTCTCTAAAATTTTCGACATAAAAGAAAGATTTGAGACTGGCCGAAAATTTGTCAACACTGACAAATCTAAATTAGTTTTTTTTAAGAAGTGGGTGGACAATAGCATACTTCATTTCATCTGGCACAGTTGCATCTACAAGGCAGCTATTCATGATCTTTTGAACGATGGGCCCAATCACCTCAAACACTAGTTTAAAAAAGCGTGGGGGAAGAGCGTCATGGGGGGATCCTGAGGGTTTGAGCCCGTCTACAATATCTTGTAGAGCGGGCAAAGTGACTGGCTCAAGGTGACTTAGGATACTAGTGCAGAGTGGCGGGAGAAAAGAATCATAAACTGCTGTGGAGATATTTAGCCTAATATCACTTATCTTATCCACAAAATGTTTTTGAAATATGTCACAGATAGCTTGAGATTCTGTAGGGTTTAAACTGTCAGAAGGGTTAACAGCAGCGTTTATGGTGGAAAAAAGTACTCTTGGGTTATGATGATGTTTTCCAATTAGATCTGAGAAATATTTGGACTTTTCCATTCTCACCCCATTCTGATATTGTTTCAGATTGTCCCTTAGAATTTCATATGAAATTTGGAGCTTATCTTTTTTCCATCTCCTTTCGGCCCTTCTGCAGGCCTGGCGGAGAGCACGAGTATTGTCATTAAGCCAGGGCTCACGTTTTAATTTGTGATGTTTGGCTTTTAAGGGTGCCATAGAGTTTAAAATATTAACCGAAATGGTATTAAAATGATTAAGAGAATCTGCACCACTCCAATTATCACAAAAAAAGTAAGGTGCAGTGGCGTAGCCAGGGGAGGGGCCATGGGGGCACTGGCCCCTCCTGAAAACTGATTGGCCCCCCAGTGTGCCCCCACCCTTCTAATTGCCTGTCACTCAAAAATTCAAATCATTATCTTTCAGATTGTAGTAGAATAATTCATGATTCCGCGTCACGATGCTTCTCAAAACCACACGGTAAGTTGATATATTTTATACAGCTTATTTTTTAAAGAAAGACGATGTGTATTCACCCTGCTGAGGGGAATGTGATAAAGCCTGGAGTGGAGCGAAAGCACGTTCCTCTCTCCACTCTAAGCATTCTGTAATCACTTCGCTCTTGATAAATAAATAAATAAATAAAAATGCATGATTAAATAGCAAAATAAATAATTAATACTAAAATAACACTGGATTAATTAAGTCATTCTAAACTGTGTCTATGATCCACATATTTTACAATAAACTAAAGCATACCTTTTTGAAAAAGTAGCTATCTAACAAAGTATTTATATAATGATATTTTACAATCAATATGCTCAAGACTAATTAGCCTTCCTTGAAATAAGCAGATTTGGTCTATTCATCAATGCAAATTTACTGCAACTGCTGAAATGCAAATTGAATAGGATGTGGGAAAAAATATGTATTGTATACAATTTTATTACAGTTTTATGAATTCATTAATTGTGTGTTTATTATATGAATGATTAATACACAAGTTTTTGAGCCGTTTCCGCTCTACATCCTAAGCTCCTCCCGTTTATGCAATCCACTTCCGTTTTGGCGGGTTGGTTATGCTACCTAGCTCCGTTGTGCCGACAAAGCACTGATATCGCAGTGACAAAGAGGATAACAATTAACTTACAACATGAATAAAAGTGGTTCGGGAACGACGTGTGCGGTAGTTGGTTGCAAAAACTCGCGAAAGCACCTGAACGAGTGGTTAGATAGAGAGTGTTACGACCACAAACCAGCTACGAAGAGGCAATGTCCATGCGCTCCATTGTTTACATTTTTTCGCAAGCCTGATACCGACTCGGAATCAAGGACCTGGCTGAAGGCATTAAATCTAAAGAAACCACCCCGCACCGTTTATGTTTGTTCCTATCACTTTGTTGACCAAAAACCAACCAAGGATAATCCTTTCCCAGAGTTGTGGTTGGGATACAATCGTCCTCCCCAGCCAAAGAGGCGTCAACTCACTGGCTAGGCTCTACATTTGCTTTTAGATAAATAAGTGATCATGTTTGTATGACATAACACAACCGACTTTGTTGCTGTGCAGATATTGGTATGCCTCGGAGGCTTTCAGATTGTCCATTGCTTTTCCATCTATTGCCATGGAGTGCATGAAGTAGGAGCAAATATTACTGTACGTTATCCTGGGCCACGTCGTCATGTTATCCTCCCAGTTCTGTACTGAATTCGGGTGGGGGATAGTAACGCCATCTCCAGTCAAAGTAGTGGAACCGTGTTCCCAAGCTAGCATCTTAATAGCTGTGTTTACACCGGCAGACGCTGTGCAAACCACTTCCGGCGGAAATTAATTGCATATGTGTAGCGTTATGGCGGCGCCCACAATTTGCCGCGTAAACTTGTGTATATAATTATGCATTTATATAAATAAGGCTGTTCTATTATTATTTGTGAGTTGGACACTAATACATTGGATTATTTTATTAATTACAGTTTTTCTATCACTTTTGTATAGTGAAAAGTTAATATAAATTGTATTTTATTGTTTTGATTTAGAGCAGTAAATAACTGCTATTAAAGATAACAGGGTATCACTGTTTATTGCTGATTTTAAAGCTTACTGAACTTGAAATGATTTGGATATCTACAGTTCTACAAAAATACACAACATAAGAATGGCCCCTCTGTAATAATTGTGGCCCCTCTTGTGCCCCCCAGTTGAAAAAATCCTAGAATCGCCCCTGGTCAGGTGATTGGGACAGATCATTAAACACAGCTGAAAACTCAGAAGAGGTAGTCGATGTGATTTTACGAGACCATCGAATAGCCTTAGTGGGTCTTGTAATGTGAAAAGCAGTGGGGACTCTAAAGACAATAGGCTTATGATCAGAAAAAACATGGTCCTCTATTACAAGGTCACTGACTGTCAAACCATGTGAAAGCACCAAGTCCAGAGTATGGCCCTGAATATGAGTGGGAGTGTTTACAAATTGTACCAGATCAAAAGAGTCAATAAGGCTCAAAAATTCTTTGGCTAATGGATTTTCTAAACAACACACATGAATATTAAAATCCCCCATAATTAACATTCTATAATAATTGGGAGTAATCCCCCCTAAAAAATCTGAAAACTCATTAATAAAGTCTTTATGAGGTTTAGGTGGGCGATAAATGACTGCAATTGCCACTGGATAATCCAATTCCAGGACAAATAATTGAACTTCAAAACTCGAATAGGCATCAGTCGCTATGATCTTACAGCGATAGTTCTGTTTAAAAACAGAAGCCAGTCCTCCCCCTCGGCCCACGGATCGAGGCGAGTTTAAAAATGTACAGTTAGTTGGTACCAGTTCAGTAAAAGGACTCCTATCCCCTGGAGAAAGCCACGTTTCCGTGATAAACAGAAAGTCAAGGCTGCGTGAGGTAAAAAAGTCGTTAAGAATCACTGTCTTGTTAACCAGTGACCTGGCATTGATCAACGACATCATGATCTGCCGCCGTGACTCAGCAGTCCGCTGTATTGCCCGGCACAGTGGACGGAGGTGATTAGCGCAGACGCCGCCTCGGCGCAGACGGGGTGAGGAACTCTTTGGAGGTTGATGTGGTTGATCCCCTACGATCAGTATGATGTCACCAGGTGACGAAGGGCGGAACCATGAACGCGGTGTTGTTTCCATGGGGAGCTAATTTAATGTAACACCCCACCGGTTGCCCCATGAAAAACAGTTCGGCTGGATTCCGCAAAGGAGAAACAAGCGGCAGCTGTGAGATGGGCGGAGATTGAATCATCGCGTTCACGAGGGGGATCATAAAAGCGGATGTTCGGGTGAAGAGGAGGAGCGGCAGGGGACAGAGGAATCCACGGCAAGGAAGGAGCCTGAAAACAGCAGTTCAACCCGGATGGAGAAGGAGAGACAGCAGTAGCAGTTAAGTGCCATTGGAGATCCTCATTATCTGACTCCGGTCTCACAGCATATAAACGACCAGTGAATTTGCCCTGGATCTTTGTGCATTCTGAAATTGCCTATTGAGGTCTTCTGTTTGATATTGTGGAAACCTTTTTATGGCAGTGGTGTGTGCGTAGTATACTCTCCATAAAGTGTGGACACGCTGTTCCATCGGCACGAGAGGAGGGAGCTGGCCGGGATCACGAGTGGAGATCTTATTCACTGCGAGTGGTGTGAGTTGCAGTGCCAAGTGTGAAGTGACTAGTGTGGAGTGATCACATATGATTATTTGAAGCGATTGATGTTTGCACTGGGGTGAGGATTGTTGTGTCTGTTCGTGCCCCCAGCCGTCCTATTCCAGAATTAACCCCTTACTGTGTGCTGAGTATGCACTGTGCAGGATTGTGCCTCCGGTCCATCCAGTGCGAAGAGGAGTCGTGAGATGTTTATGCACTGCTGTTTGACTTCCCTGTCCTAAATAAGAACCAGCATTGGTTCATTGAGTCTCTCATATTGAAAGCCTGAATCTGCCCACCGAGTCTTTTATGCTGAAGTCAGCCACCTGCTGTGAGTACGTACATACTGTTGACTTGAAGATGACTTGTGAAATGTTTATGCACTGCTTTTTGACTTCCCTGTTCTAAATAAGAACCAGCACCTGTCCATTGAGTCTCTCATATTGAAAGCCTGAATCTGCCCACCGAGTCTTTCATGCTGAAGTCAGCCACCTGCTGTGAGTACGTACATACTATTGACTTGAAGATGACTGGTGAAATGTTTATGCACTGCTGTTTGACTTCCCTGTCCTAAATAAGAACCAGCACCTGTCCATTGAGTCTCTCATATTGAAAGCCTGAATCTGCCCAATGAGTCTCTCATGCTGAAGTCAGCCACCTGTTGTGAGTACGCACATACGATTGACTTGAAGACGACTTGTGAAATGTTTATGCATTGCTGTTTGACTTCCCTGTCTTAAACCAGAACAGCATCTGCTCGATACTTACCCCTGGCTGTCTGAAGAGGAACTGCCGTGCGAATTCCAGAACAGCATCTGCTCTATACTTACCCCTGGCTGTCCGAAGAGGAACTGCCGTGTGAATTCCAGAACAGCATCTGCTCCATACTTACCCCTGGCTGTCTGAAGAGGAACTGCCGTGTGAATTCCAGAACAGCATCTGCTCTATACTTACCCCTGGCTGTCTGAAGAGGAACTGCCGTGTGAATTCCAGAACAGCATCAGTTCTATACTTACCCCTGGCTGTCTGAAGAGGAACTGCCGTGTGAATTCCAGAACAGCATCTGCTCTATACTTACCCCTGGCTGTCTGAAGAGGAACTGCCGTGTGAATTCTAGACCAGCATCTGCTCTATACTTACCCCTGGCTGTCTGAAGAGGAACTGCTGTGTGAATTCCAGAACAGCATCTGCTCTATACTTACCCCTGGCTGTCTGAAGAGGAACTGCCGTGTGAATTCCAGAACAGCATCTGCTCTATACTTACCCCTGGCTGTCTGAAGAGGAACTGCCGTGTGAATTCCAGAACAGCATCTGCTCTATACTTACCCCTGGCTGTCTGAAGAGGAACTGCCATGTGAATTCCAGAACAGCATCTGCTCTAAACTTACCTCTGGCTGTCCGACGAGGAACTGCCGTGTGAATTCCAGAATAGCATCTGCTCTACACTTACCCCAGCTGTCCGAAGGGGGACTGCCGTGTGAATTCCAGAACAGCATCTGCTCTATACTTACCTCTGGCTGTCTGAAGAGGAACTGCCGTGTGAATTCCAGAACAGCATCTGCTCGATACTTACCCCTGGCTGTCTGAAGAGGAACTGCCGCGTGAATTCCAGATCAGCATCCGCTCTATACTTACCCCTAGCAGCCAAGAAGAAGAAACTTCCAGTTTTAGTTTACGAAATTTTAATTCAATTAAATCCTTTTACATTTGATACCTTGTTTGTGGTCGTGGTGTTTCTGGGTAACTCCTCGAGGTGGTACGCTCATAGGGGTGGTCTGCAACAGGGGGGGCCATCCCGACCTGTGACAGAATTGGCGTAGTCGGCAGGGTAACCTGGAACCTGGCTGGAAGACAGTCAGACACAACAACTCCAGGAGCTCTTGGCGAAGTGGGCACACATATTTTCTACACATGATGAGGATTATGGCCGCACCGCCATCGTGAAACATCAGATCCCTACTGGTGATGCCGCACCAAGCCGGGAGCGGTACCGTCCTGTGCCACCGACCCTCTATTCCGAGGTTCATACCTTGTTGAAGGGGATGCTGGAGAAAGGGGTCATCCGGGAGAGCAGTAGCCCTTGGGCGGCTCCGATCGTCTTGGTGCGAAAGAAGACCGGAGCTTGGAGGTTCTGCGTGGATTACCGCAGACTGAACCAAGTCACCAAGAAGGATGCCTTTCCGCTACCGCGGATCGAGGACTCACTTACCAGCCTGACACAAGCCGCGTGGTATTCCACTTTAGATCTGGCCAGTGGATATTGGCAGGTACAGGTGGAGGAGGAAGACAGAGAAAAGACTGCATTTACTACCCCTTTCGGGCTCTTCGAGTGGGACCGGATGCCGTTTGGCCTTTGCAACGCTCCAGCTACCTTCCAAAGGCTGATGCAACGGTATCTGGGTGGCCAGTTAGTAGATTCCACGTTGGTATATCTAGATGATGTCATTGTTTACTCTCCTGACTTCACATCCCATCTTCAGCACTTGGAACGAGTATTTCAGGCCATGAGGAAGTACGGACTGAAGTTGCAACCAGATAAATGCCAGCTATTTCGTAAGGAAGTGAAATTTCTGGGCCACTGTGTAAGTGCCTCTGGAGTCTCGGTGGACCCAGAAAAAGTGTCCGTTGTACAGGAGTGGGGTGTACCAAAGACAGTGCGACAAGTGAGGTCCTTCTTAGGTTTCGTGGGGTATTATCGGCGGTACATTAAGGGTTTCTCTAGGATTGCCAGACCATTAAATCAGCTCCTGGCGGGTACAGGCCGTCCCCGTGGTCGTGGGTCCCATCCTGTTGCTTGGGACTCCGCCTGCTGTGTGGCCTTTCGGAGGCTCAAACAGGAGCTGCTTCAGGCCCCAATTCTGGCCTATGCGGACTTCACCCAGCCGTTTATCCTATATACAGATGCTAGTAACCTCGGCTTAGGAGCAGTGCTGGCCCAGCGGCAGCAGGGAGTGGAACAAGTCATTGCCTACGCAAGCCGAAGCCTTCACCCCGCTGAGCGAAATGATTCCAACTACAGCTCATTTAAAATCGAATTGCTGGCTATGAAGTGGGCAATGAGCGAGAAATTCAAAGACTATCTATGGGGAGCGAAGGTACTGGTGATACCGGATAATAACCCACTAGTCCACTTGCAGACAGCTAAATTGGGGGCAGTCGAACAGCGCTGGGTAGCGCAAATGGCTAATTATGATTACAAACTTCAGTATCGGCCGGGGCGGGAGCACACTAATGCTGACGTAATGTCCAGACTTCCAGGGGCCGAAGGCCGGAGCGTCCCAATGGAGACCAGGGAGGAGCGTGAGGAGGGACTCATGGTAGGTATTGTGGAAGCACCGGGCCTCCAGCCAGAGGAAGCCCCCGCTAGTTGGGGCTGGGACCCCGAGCGGTGGAAGGGACGGCAGGAGGCAGACGCTGGGCTGCTGGCAATACGGTCCTGGTTGACACAAGGGCTGCAGCCGGAGAGGACAGAACGCCGGGCCCAGACATGGGCGGTGAGAAAACTCTTAGGGCAGTGGGAGAGGCTCTATCTGCGGGATGGGGTGGTCTGCCGGACCATCCAAGATGCCGAGCGGGGCGAAGCAGTCTGCCAGGTGGTTGTATCAGAGGGCCAGGTTCAGGCTCTTCTGCAAGCTTACCACACTCAGTTGGGACACCAAGGGCAAGAGAGGACGTTATCTTTGCTGCGAAGGCATTTCCATTGGCCAGGGATGGAGGCGTCAGTCAACTCATTCATCCGGGACTGCCCGCGCTGCACGCTCTTCAAAACAAGAAAAGAGGTGAGAGCCCCACTGGTCCCGATACGAGCCAAAGCCCCTCTGCACATCGTGGCCATGGACTACTTGACACTGAGTCGACCGGTGGACCGTATTCAGAATATCCTTGTGGTAACTGACCTGTTTACAAAATACGCTTGGGCCATTCCAACTTTGGACCAGACTGCCGTCACCACCGCAAATGCCTTGTGGAAGACAGTATTCCAGCCATTTGGGTGCCCGGAGACCCTTCATTCGGATCAAGGGCCGAACTTTGAATCTAAGGTTATTCAGAAACTGTGCCAGCTCTATGGGTGTAAGAAGACCCACACCACGCCGTACCACCCTCAGGGAAACGGGGGATGTGAGCGGTTCAACCAGACCCTGTTGGGCTTATTGGGAACACTGGACACAGACCGTCAGAGTAACTGGGTGGATAATCTTCCCGCTCTGGTTCAGGCTTATAACAATAGTGTGCACAGTACTACTGGGTACGCAAAAACGTACTTGATGTTTGGGAGACATGTACGCTTGCCCACGGATTTGCTGCTTGGGACGGCAGCGGCAGGAGAAGTTATGAGCCTGACTGATTGGGCCGGCAAGCACCATCAGCGACTTCATTCAGCATACGAAGAGGTCACTAAGAAAATAAACACAGCTGCTGCTAAGAATAAGCGTTTATATGACCGGACATCACGAGAGGCCCCGCTGTTGCCCGGGGAGAGAGTTTTGGTGCGGGACAATCGGCGCCAAGGAAAGGGCAAGCTGAGCGACTGGTGGGAGGCTCAGCCTTATGTGGTGCAACGCCAGCAACGTCTCGACCAGCCGGTGTACACCATCCGTCCAGAGGGGAAGTCGGGCCCAGAGCGGGTCATACATCGGAATCTAATGCCTCGTTTCCACTGAGTGGTACGGTACGGTTCAGTACGGTACGGTTCGGGTCGGGTCGCTAAACCATGATCGGGGCTCGCGTTTCTACTGCCAGCAGTACCCTTCTTGATAGGCGTGGTGTATGTCGGAAAGTTGTGACAACGTCACTTGATGGGCGTGGTGGATGACGGAAAGTCGCTTGACTTCATTCACGCGCGACGAAGAAAGCTGAAACCGCAAACAACAATGGAGGACATACAGCAGATCTTGTTCTTGCTTCTCGGCATGTGGCTGTTTGTCACAAGCAGGAGACAAGCGTTGTTTGAACAAAGGCTGCAGGCTGCAAGGAAAAACACAGCCGAAAAATACAGGGGAATTCGGGAAATGTTAAGGAGCTGGGACGAGGCAGACAACCGCGCAAGTCAAGACAAGGCAAGACAAAAACGACGGCGCAGGAGGGTAAGCTTGAGCTAAATGTTTTTTTTTTATGTCGATGTCATTGTATGTCGACTAACGTTACAATGTATTTCGTTTCATGTACTGTAATCCGTTAACTAGGCAATATTCTTATAAATCAAGTAACGTTAACCCTCCAGTACGAACAAATAAGTACAATAAGCCCTGCCTGCGAAACCAAGCCTATATTGGCCTTTAAACTGTGACAACAGTAAACTACATTATATTAACTACATTATATTACTAATCATTGTGAAGGTTACATCTTAAAATCATAAATCTCTCATGAATCTGTAAGAAATCTATATTATTACAAGTGCAATACTAGTTGTGGTTAATGACTGATAATGTAATTTTTCCGAAAATAGTTATATCTGCAAGCTATTTTTTCTTTGTGCGTCAATGACACCACAGTGCTTTTCACTGTTGCAGGATATTGGATATTGTATACAATGTATATTTATTTTGTCCAAGGTAACACTTTCAATGTTGTAATTTCCCCAATACTTTATGTATTGTTTGACCTGGCCTATGATAGTTGCACTAATAATTAAAGGACATGAACACACCCACCATCACTGCTACATTGTATTAACATTTTGTTTGCTTTATGTGTTTTTCTAGATAATCAATCTGATGCAAAATCGGCGCTGCAGACCAACCATTTGGACTTTCAGCCGCTCAACTGACTGGTGGGATGTGATCGTTCCAGGATTCACACACACACACAGTGGGTGCAAAACTTCAGGATGTCTGAAGAAACATTTCTGTCCCTTTGTGCGATGGTGCATCCAGAAATGGAGAAGCAGGACACAAACTTCAGAGTGTGTATTCCTCTTAAGAAAAGAGTTGCCATAGCACTATGGAAGCTGGCAACCAACAGCGACTACAGAAGTATTGGCCATCTTTTTGGAGTCAGCAAAACAACAGTGTGTCGGTGCATCCAGGAGTTCTGCATGGCCACTTGCACATTGTTAGTTCCAGAACAATTATGTTTTCCTGACCGGCAGAAGCTTAAAGAGATGGCAGCCTATTTTGAGAACCGGTTTGGGCTTCCGCAGTGTGTGGGTGCCATTGATGGGTCACACATACCCATAATAGCCCCAAAGGAGTACCACTGCGATTACTTCAACAGAAAAGGCTGGCATTCCATCATCCTGCAAGGAGTAGTTGACGGGAAAGGACTATTTTGGAATGTATATGCAGGAATGGCTGGAAGTATGCATGATGCTCGGGTTCTGAGACTGTCCACATTGTGGGAGTTAGTCGAGCGTGGAAGCCTTTACCCAGCTTGCACCAGGAACATCAGTGGGGTGAATGCTGGCTATTATGTGCTAGGAGACTCTGCCTATCCTTTGCAGAATTGGCTACTAAAACCATTCCCTGACAATGGACGGCTGACAGCAGAACAACTGACCTTCAACAAGAAAGTGTGCAGGGCTCGGGTGGTGTTGAAAATGCTTTTGGAAGACTCAAAGGGAGGTGGCGGTGCCTTTTGAAGAGGAATGACAGTGACATTGAACTGGTAAAATCCATGGTGTTGACTTGTTGTGCTCTGCACAATCTTTGTGAAAGACATGGAGAGGATTACCAGCACGAATGGGATACAGCTGTTGCTGCAGAGCCTGTGGTGCCACTGGCACAAGGTGTAGAGGAGGAGGGCGGGGATGTACGTGAGGGACTGATGCGGTTTTTGAACAGTTAAATCTGTTGTACACTTATCAAAGGCGCACCTGTGTAAATGCTTGTTTTTTCACATGTTTTGATTGACTTTATGGACCCAAATAAATTGATTTTACATTTACCCTGCCTCTTCATATTTTGTAAAAGAAAGAACTTATTTCTCTCTGCAATACCCATGTAGAAAAATGAATTCATGTTTTGTTTGCAATGGGTTAATTTTAAAATCAATTTTGAGTACAGAGTGAAATATTTGAAGATTAGCTATTGTAAAGTAACACATTACCAACTATTTTGTATTTAACCCCTTAATTTCAGCCCCAATTTTGGGAAGTGATGCATACATGACATACACAAAATAAAAAGGTATGAATTCTGAATAGACACAAACAACATATATTTAGTAAGCCAACACTTGAGTTTACATTTCAAGACTCAAAATTGACTGTTATTAATATTAAGATATATAAGCTCAAGCATAAAACCAAAAACAACAAATATTAAGAACATATTTATTAAATGTATAAAAGGATAGCAACTTATAACCACAACTCAATTGTAGCCACAACTGTGTTCATGCCTTATTTCAAATCTGAGGATGACATCTCTAAAATTATGCATTTCATAAAGCCTAATTTGACACCATGTGACTTTGGGGAAGTTTTAGAGAAGGCTATACGAATCTTATCAAATATTTTATTGCCCTGTAAACACCCATTTACAGTCTCTGAATAATGTATGGCGAGGAGAATTGGCCCCATTCGTGTTGTTTTCATTTAAATCGACCAAACATTCACACCTTTGTCGGTATGAGAATTATCTTCATTAATTCTTTTATCCTTATTCTTTTGTTTGAATTGAGCCATTACAGCCTTTATTCTGGCATTATGGCTTGGCCATCGAAACCTCTCTGAATCCCACCCTACATGAATAATCCACCTATTATATTAAGTCCAGTAAGAAAAAACAAACAATAAAAAACTATTCTTGGAACTTCAAATGCAAAATATTTTTTAAAAAATATTGTATGAAATACAAGCAGGTGCATAGCACAACAAGTAGCCTTAAGCTACATGACACAATTTAATTAATTACAATTTAACAATTTAATATTATACTTTTATTCAAAGTTCACTTTACAACATCGAGTATTTGTATCATATTCCGGTCGTGGATTAAAATGGTTTCAAGTCATGAAAAGATTTTGAAATATGTTATATTTGGCATTTTAGATGAAGCTATTGGCTAGCCTTACCTAGCACTTGCATCCTGTAAAAAAATTGTTATTCGTATGAAAACCCCAAATCGCACGGAAATCACACAACTAAACACATCATATTTCAATCGTGCATTCAGGGCTGAAGTTCAGGAAGTAGTGCAGCTGGGCATAAAGCCAATTCAGTGGAAAATGAATAGAAATGTTATTCTTGATGACGAATTATTTTACTAGCATGTGATACTTATTAATCATTTCTACAAATATGCGGACTACTGGACTAATAAGCCCTGGCAGGTGGCTGTATATAGCATGTATTTGAACACAAATAAACCGGAGAAGATGAGAATAAATGTTTTATGAGTGATGATTTCTATTCAAAATAACGAACGTTACAGATTAATTATTTTGCAGTGCTAGCATAAATCAAGAAATTAATATCACTGCAAACCAGTTTAATCATAAACAGTAGTCAAATATCAAAGCTGAAGACGTAAACCTTTATTATGATGCTGAGTTTGTCCAGATCAAGTAAGAGTGTGGGTTTTTACAAGTAGGCTAATGCATTTTGAACAACCATAAATTGGGATTACCGGTGATCCCATGATGATCAAGGCAAGCATAATCTCCCAAATCAACATTATCATTAACAAAGGGTGTCGTTGACGCCAGATGACAGGAACGTTAATAAAATGACAAATTTATAGCAGTGTTTTGCTCCTGAAAGACCCCCAAGACCAGTGGCAGTTCTACTCTGAATTACACCCAGGGCGAGACCCCCTTCGAGTGCCCCCCCCCCCCCCCCCCCCCCAAAAAAAAATAAATAAAAAAAACAAACAAACAAAACAACAACAACCCAACAATAAAATCACATACCGTTCATTTGAAAAACACAGTTAATAGAATCCAGTTATTTTGCTAGTTTAATCTAAATTAAATTAAAGGGAGGAAGTAACCATTAGCGCATTGGTTATTGCCTTAAATTATATGCATGGCACACTTTTAGTTATGGCTTGTTAAACAATATTTGTCACGAAATGGAGTTTTTAAAAGTAAAATGGTCTGAGAGATACTTATTTAGTAACACAATACTTATCTCTTATCTCTTAAATAATTTTGAACAGCTCTCATATTAAACACTATCCAAACTGTTATAGACCTAAAATAGCTTTTGTAGCCCTATGTCACTCTTAAAATGTTAGAATGTTAGAAAATAGAAAATTGTACTTTGCATATAGGCTACTGTAAAAAGACAAAGTTGATCATTATGTAAATTATTTTCATTTCATGAATATAGTGACCAACATGATCACATACACAAAAAGCCTAATACACAATCAATTCACCAAGTTAATAACATTAAAGATTTGTTTTAAAGGAGTGTCTTTTATCTTACCTACTAAACTTAAAAAAGGTTAACACAAAAAGAGATTTTATAAAAATATATACCTCATATTTCAGCATTCAATCATCTCTATAAAAAGAATGAGTCAATAAAGATACATTCCTGACATTTATAATGCACAGTAGCTTATCTTTTATTATTAATAGTAAAATTCGGACCGATTTGCCCATGGCTGTCGTTGTTATACAACCATGCACTGGGCTCTCCACAATGAAAAACAAGTTTTAGTAGCTAATGTATTTCCACCACAGAAAAACGCTTGCTGAAGCTCTGCTAAAAGATTTTTTTATGGAGAAGAGAAAAAACACCCAAGTGTTTGGGTGCACGAGCACTCCCATACTGAAAAGTTTATGAGCGCGCCTCCCGCGAGCGCATAATGAGCGCTTCCCGTGCGCCTAATCGCCTATTTGAAATAACGACCTCGAGCGCGCAAAAGACGCGATACGTAAACTAATCAAGAAGAGACCCCCTTGACATCGCTTCTGTGCACGGCACCTTCTCAGCAATTAGGGGCGCCATTGCCAATAATTGAATCGAAATGGTAAAAAAAATAGAAAACCTTCAAGGCACAGAGGATTTTTTTAACTGCTCGTGCCGCCCCCCATGTGACATGAAGAAATGCCGCCCCGGGCGACTGCCCGGTTCGCCCGTGCCTAGAACCGCTACTGCCCAAGACACATAAGGTTATGAAAAGTACTTTAATTTGAGTACAATGTGCTGTGCAACAATAATAGAAGAAAACATGTGTAAACAAGTGCAAACAAAAAGTAAACGTGTGCAAACAAAAAGTAAACAAGTGCAAACAAAGTAAACAAGAGTAAAGTGCTGTGTGAAAAGCACCAGTGGCTGGATCATGGCACAGGGTCACGGCGACTACTCAACGCCTGCACCAGCTGACTGAGTGTGCCGAGGAAGGCCTGATTGAAGCTTCCTGATTGAAGCTTGCTCCATTTGTTGCCGAGTTATTTCAGCCTCATGCCGCCTTGCCTCACGGGCGTCCTCCAGCATCAATTCAAAGCGCCGGTCACGACGGTCCTCCATCCTCTCCAGCCACTCCTGCTGCCTCTCATCAGCTGCCTGCATCTCAACCAGGGCCGCAACAACTTCCTGTTGCCCCCCTTTCCTCTTGCCTGGAACGCAAAAAAGACAGGAATGCTGGTTGTTTAGTGAGGCATTTTTATCCTTGTAATTTGAGTCAACCAATATAAAGGGGGACATATCTACAGTACTACAAAACAATGTCCAGATTATACTGTAAATGATCTGTATAATACTGTAATAATCAGTGTGTAAATTTTCACTCTGGTGTTTATATCTTACCGATGGTTATACGTCGTTCACTCGAAGTTGATGGAGCAGATTCTGGTGGTGGTGTCGGTGTTGATGTCCTGGCAGGCGAACTTGAGCTTTCAAGAGTGGACATCTCATCAAGTGCCTCTATTTCCTCCTGACAGCTAGGATCCTCAACTGAAAAGTTACACAAGTCATGCTAATTGCACAAACTGCAACAATACTGTTTGAGATGAATAGAGAACATACAACGTAGTCGGATTGAGTGGGAAGTCAATTTACTGCAGTAGACAACAAAGCATTTTTACTTTGTCAATGTACATGTAGGAATGATGTAAAATGTTTCTCCCAGCCTTAGGGGGGAGCTGTGTTCTATGAGTGTTTCACTGTGTGAGTTAGGCCTTCTTCACATGGGTGGAGCTGTTTTTAATTCAGTTCTATTTCCTTGTGGAAAGGTAAGGAGGGTTTTTTTGGTGTTCTCTGCCACATCTATTTAATTTCTTGAATTATATTGGCCATCCATGTCATTTTAGAAAATATATAACTGTTAAAGATGTCAACTAACATATATGTGCAGTTATTTGTGATGGATGGTTTTATATTTCTGATATTATTTAATGAGTTGTAAATTCCATGTGGTGGGGTATATTTTTCTGTGTATTGTATGGTGATTATCATCTGTCTGAGTATTTTGGGTTTTGTTCTTTGTATTTTGGATGTATGTGACATTTGACGTTTAATTGTCATATGGGGAAAGTTATTTTTTCCCAATCTTTGAGAATCCCCGTGATTTGATTGCTAATATAACTGCAGCTAAGGCTGTGCTGTTTTATTTTATAGTTTTGTATGCATTTTTATTTTTTAATATTGTTTACTAACAGTTCTATTTCCTTGTGGAAAGATGTTGTTGTGTGCTGCGTACTGGCTGATGCAGAATAAGAGAGCCCAAAATAAAGCTGCTACCGTGATGACCACGATATTTGTGTCCTCCTCATTCAACACCATTTAAACACAACGCAGAGACATTTAGGGGAGCACACAGACGAAGAGGGTTACATCTTTGGTGCCGTGACCCGGATGAGAGTGAGGTTTAGGGGGGTGAGTGTAACGGAGGCCAGCTAGTAGTTGCTGTGCAAGTAAACCTCACTCCCCGATCTCAATAGGCGCTCTCGCGACAAAGGCTAGAGGCTGCAGTCTTTAGCCTCCTTGTTAGCGCGCCCGACTCTCACGCCGGAGACCCGGGTTCGAGGCCCGCTCGGAGCGGGGCGAGTAGGACCCGGGTGTGAGGGGTTACATACATAAGTATTTTTTTTTAAGTATCTATAATTTTATCAGAGTAACTTTTACTGCACTACATTCCAAAGCATAATATTGTTTTTTTTTTTTACCCCAGGACATTTCTGTATTGTTATAAAAGGCTTAAAAAGTACAACAATGTTGTGGGGTAAAAAGTACAATAATTTTAAACTTTAAGCCCATTGAATGTGGACATTTTTCCCATCTCACTCTGATATTTCATTACATAAGCTCTATCATTATACCCATCTTTCTTTAATTTATATTTTATTTAGGCTATGTTCTGTGTTATATTTCATGTTATCACTGTGAAGCTGCTTTGATACAATCTGTATTGTAAAAAGCATTATATAAATAAAGGTGACTTGACTATTTAGTTGAATATCTTGAGTAGTATAATAAATGGTAGTTAAATAGTTTTATGATTCCTGGACGTACGTAAAGTTACGCCGTTCACCACTGGCTAATAAAGTAGCGTTTTGCTAGCTTGCAAATTATTTGTTGGTACCACACTGGCTGACTAAAAAACAAACAACAGGTTTGCTCAAATGTTGTGCATTGCACGCTTTCCCGCTACCGTTGTATACATCTCCACAAGTAAAAGTTATAAGAACTTACCGGCAGGCTCAATCATCGACTCCAGCAAAGCGTTCGCCGTATCGATGCCTCCTTCTCTTCCCAAACTCGCCGGTCTGTGTCCGTAGATTGCGTCCATCATATCTAACCACTTCCATTTTTTTCTGTGAACACCACTCCGGCTGTTGTGGTCTTTCACCTTACGGTAGTCACTCCGCAGTTTCTTGCTTTTAATTCGGCACTGCTCGGACGTCCGCTGGAAACCCTCGGCAGCCATCCTTTCAGAAACATGCTGAAAAACCTTTTCGTTTCTCACCATGCCATCGAGTTCCCTTTGGACCCTTTCTTCACCGATGATACCCAGGAAGGTCTGCACCTCCTGGGTCGACCACGGTAATGTTAAGCTTCGCGACGACATTATTTTGCAGCGGTGTTTTAAAAATGGCGCCTCTTGTGTTGTTGACTTTCCCCTTGTAGCACGCGCAAGTGACAATTCTCTGTCAACCAATCACCGTTCTGCAGTGAGTCTAGCTCCACCTTTTAGTACCCTTTCACTGTGCTAGGTACCCCAACGAAAGGGTACCCAAAAAAGTGGTACGGTACGGTTCGGCTTTTGGTACCATTCACAACTTTTAACAGTGGAAACGCAAATAATTGCGTACCGTACCGAACTGTACCGTACCGCTCAGTGGAAACGAGGCATAATCCGCCCCTGCCCGAACTATCCAAAACCTTTGGTGGAGGCTCCCTCCGACCTGGTGGCACCCCAGCCACCCTTAGTAGGCTGGGCAGTTGTTACGAGAGCTCCAACTATTGAGCCAAGGGGGGTAGGTCCTGCCTCCCCTCTGAGACGATCTCAACGGGAAAACCGAGGACAACCCCCGGAGAGGTATGGGGACTGGGTCTCGGGACCTGGTTCTAGGGACTAGAACGGACTGGTGGGGGAGGATGTCACCAGGTGACGAAGGGCGGAACCATGAACGCGGTGTTGTTTCCATGGGGAGCTAATTTAATGTAACACCCCACCGGTTGCCCCATGAAAAACAGTTCTGCTGGATTCCGCAAAGGAGAAACGAGCGGCAGCTGTGAGATGGGCGGAGATTGAATCATCGCGTTCACGAGGGGGATCATAAAAGCGGATGTTCGGGTGAAGAGGAGGAGCGGCAGGGGACAGAGGAATCCACGGCAAGGAAGGAGCCTGAAAACAGCAGTTCAACCCGGATGGAGAAGGAGAGACAGCAGTAACAGTTAAGTGCCATTGGAGATCCTCATTATCTGACTCAGGTCTCACAGCATATATAAACAACCAGTGAATTTGCCCTGGATCTTTGTGCATTCTGAGATTGCCTATTGAGGTCTTCTGTTTGATATTGTGGAAACCTTTTTATGGCAGTGGTGTGTGCGTAGTATACTCTCCATACAGTGTGGACACGCTGTTCCATCGGCACGAGAGGAGGGAGCTGGCCGGGATCACGAGTGGAGATCTTATTCACTGCGAGTGGTGTGAGTTGCAGTGCCTAGTGTGAAGTGACTAGTGTGGAGTGATCACATATGATTATTTGAAGCGATTGATGTTTGCACTGGGGTGAGGATTGTTGTGTCTGTTCGTGCCCCCAGCCGTCCTATTCCAGAATTAACCCCTTACTGTGTGCTGAGTATGCACTGTGCAGGATTGTGCCTCCGGTCCATCCAGTGCGAAGAGGAGTCGTGAGATGTTTATGCACTGCTGTTTGACTTCCCTGTCCTAAATAAGAACCAGCATTGGTTCATTGAGTCTCTCATATTGAAAGCCTGAATCTGCCCACCGAGTCTTTTATGCTGAAGTCAGCCACCTGCTGTGAGTACGTACATACTGTTGACTTGAAGATGACTTGTGAAATGTTTATGCACTGCTTTTTGACTTCCCTGTTCTAAATAAGAACCAGCACCTGTCCATTGAGTCTCTCATATTGAAAGCCTGAATCTGCCCACCGAGTCTTTTATGCTGAAGTCAGCCACCTGCTGTGAGTACGTACATACTATTGACTTGAAGATGACTGGTGAAATGTTTATGCACTGCTGTTTGACTTCCCTGTCCTAAATAAGAACCAGCACCTGTCCATTGAGTCTCTCATATTGAAAGCCTGAATCTGCCCACTGAGTCTTTCATGCTGAAGTCAGCCACCTGCTGTGAGTACGTACATACTATTGACTTGAAGACGACTTGTGAAATGTTTATGCATTGCTGTTTGACTTCCCTGTCCTAAATAAGAACCAGCACCTGTCCATTGAGTCTCTCATATTGAAAGCCTGAATCTGCCCAATGAGTCTCTCATGCTAAAGTAAGCCACCTGTTGTGAGGGGCACAGATAGCATTGGGGACGGGGGGGACATGTCCCCCCCAGATTCATAGTGACCCGATCCGTCCCCCGCCCTCACTATCCCTATGAAAGTCGACAAAAATCGGTAAACCAGAGGATAACCAGTGTTTTCGCTAGCCAAAGTTATTGTTGTGCGTGCCCCGACCCGATCTGAACCAGCGGCGGGCCGGGACACGCACAATAATAATCTACTACACCGGTCACCATTACTTTGTACCCATGTTCTCACTACACGCTGTTCTGTTGTCAATAAACACACGATGCCATCATGCCACCGACGTTTACACTCTCTCTCAGTGTGTGTGCTACGACTCCTCTTGAGTGACATCCCCGGGGTCCTATGGCGAGCTAGCTGCCTCCATCGTGCCTGTAGAAGCGGACCGGTAACCATAGTGATCATATACTATACAATCTATGACTGAGCTGATCGGTGATTTTCTTAACTGAAAAAAAAAAAAATCGACTGTATAAATGCCACATTAAGGCATCACCTCGTTTAAAAAAAAAAAAAAAAAAAAAACTTTCCCAGATGTGGCAGATTAGATTAATTGTTAAGGGGAATAGCTAGTCTGAAAATAAGGCTTTTGCACTTAGTAAACACTGCAAAATGTGGAGACCATAACTATGCATTAAGATGAGTGGACAGAGGCAAATAATGAATGAACACAAAAAGAATGGTTGGATAAATCAAACAATTTATCGTCGTCAGGTAATAATGTTTTATCTAATAACTTAACCCATTGTACTGTATAAATTGACTGAGGTATGTTCACTGTTGTGTTACCACTATAAAAATAATTATAATAAGTAAATTTATGTAGTGCAAGGTTTATGCAAACAACAAGTAAAGGCCTACATAAACTTTTGACATCATCTTATAGCAGGAAATCATATTTTTATTTTATTTATTTTCTTTTTCTTTTTTTTACTGTACGGAGCAACTGAGGATATAGATTCTAAAATTATGGGATATAAAAAACATTTCTTAATATGTCATACATCATTTGAAAGATATTTCTAATCTATAAATTGCAACAAACTTGTAATTAAAACTTACATTTTAGTTATTATTATATATTTTTGAAATGGTAGTTTTAGCAATTGATTCTCTGGAATATGTTGTATTTCACATTGTTGTAAAAAGTCTATAGAGGTATGGAGGTTTAACTTAAAATTTATACTTCAAAATGTTGTCCTCCTGGCCATCATATCTGATGACAGTAAGGCAGGCCCTAGTAGTCAGTCAAGTGAGGATCTGCAAGAGGGCAGCCACAGTAAAAATATGTTGTTGTTATTTTAGTTTATTTTATTATTATTTTTATTTTTGCACATAGGTTCTTTGCTTTTTTGTTCATAATGACAGACATTGCGAGATAATCAAATGTTTAAATAATAAATACTTTGCTGAAGACATGGGTCATGGGTGATTGGAATACTAGTCAAATAACAGTCTGATCATGCATATCTAGTGGTGATCAGTAAGGCCTTTTTTTTTTTTTTTACCTTTGTTTATTGTTGTAATCCATGATTTAAAATAAGAATCCCCCATTGGCTTTGTAGTCCAAATCATTTGCCAAAATAACGCAAAGTAACTACTTGAGCACTAGTTAAAGCCCAAATTATGTAAAATCACGAATTGAGTTTAAATCATTTGTTGACAGTCTGGTCCCCCCCCAGTTAAAAAATCCTATCTGCGCCACTGGTGAGTACGCACATACGATTGACTTGAAGACGACTTGTGAAATGTTTATGCATTGCTGTTTGACTTCACTGTCCTAAACCAGAACAGCATCTGCTCGATACTTACTGAACAAATTAGCAGCTACTCTCAGTGGGGGGCTGGGACACTTTGGAAAGAGGCAGGGTACAGGCAAACCACGGTCAGATGGTTGGAGAGTTGAATAAGGTTGGAAGGAGGAGGACACAGACAGAATTCAGCCAAGTTCACCTCAAAGGGTGTATTTATTAAATTGTCTCTTGTCTTCCTGGCTGGTATATGAGCGTGTGGGTATGGGTGTGTGTGCTGTAACAAGAACAAAGAAACAATCAGCACACAACCAGCAATAACAGTTTAAATCAAAGTTCATATTGCCATCAACATAATATCAACATAAATAATCACAATATATCATATAATAATATATAATATAATTATATAACACAACGGTATTATAGTAACACATTAAAGATAAAGAACAAACATGACAAGGCATGGAGAATAATTAATTTATGCTACTTCCGGTTGCATAGTACATGGTTGTTAGTGCACTGACACTCGCAGCCAACTCAATTGCACGCTGATGGCCCACAATGGACAGCAAAGGCAGCTGAGATCATTAGAGATTGGTGTGGCAAACGTAATACCACCGCAACCACCACGTCTAACAGTTGCAAGTGGAGAAAGGAAAGTAACTCACGTTTGGAAGACGCACACAGGATTAATCACAAGGCTAGCAGGAGATCAGGAGATTGGAAATAGGAGATGCGAGTTCGGTTAGGTCACACCCGGATTCAAACAGAAGCACTGCTTGACCAGGTAAGTTATATCCCCTGCCTAATAATTAGTGACAGGTGTGTCTCCTGTGCAACACGCGAGGGAATCACAGCTGCAGGCAATTTGGGCCAATCATGGGGGATAGAGCGGGCGAGTGAGGTTTTTGTACACTTACCCCTGGCTGTCTGAAGAGGAACTGCCGTGCGAATTCCAGAACAGCATCTGCTTTATACTTACCCCTGGCTGTCCGAAGAGGAACTGCCGTGTGAATTCCAGAACAGCATCTGCTCTATACTTACCCCTGGCTGTCTGAAGAGGAACTGCCGTGTGAATTCCAGAACAGCATCTGCTCTATACTTACCCCTGGC